>NW_007726860.1:503746-504460 GCF_000696425.1 Galeopterus variegatus | reverse complement strand
TCTTTTCATTGGCTACATACTTATCTCCTACTCAAATTTTTTGCCCAGTTCTCCTTACTGGGTTGTCTTCTTATTAAAGAATGCATTTAAATATTTCTATATAAGTCCTTTGACTAATATATTTCTTGTGAATATTCTCTCTCAGCTTGTGGCTTGTCTTTTTATTATCTTAATAGTGTGTTTTGAAGAGCAGAAGTTTTAAGTTTTGATTAAGCCTAATTTATCAATGTTTTTATAGTTCACACTTTGTGTCATATCAAAGAAATCTTTGCCTTCCCTAAGATTGCTAAGATTTTCCCTTATAGTTTTCTTCTAAATGTTGTATAGCTTTAGTGTTTACATTAAGGTCCATGATCTATTTTGACTTTATTCTTTTGTGTATAGTGGCAGGTAAGGGTTGAGCCTTATTTTTCCAAACAGATACCAGTTATTCCAGCATCTTTTGCTTTTAAGACTATCCTTTCCCCATTGAATTACCTTTGCCCCTTTATTGAAAAATTTATTGTTCATATATGTGTAGGTTGATATTTCCTTATTAACAAGAAAACCAGCAGGGGAAAAAAATGACCTACCCTCGGTCACACTTTATTTTTTTACTTGTTTATTTATATTCCCAATCTTCGGGAAAGTTTTGAAGCAGTTTACCGAAATGCTTACAGCATAATAGCCAACAACTAGTAAGAAAAGCTAAGATTCAAACCAGATGTTTAAATT
>NW_007726860.1:492375-503041 GCF_000696425.1 Galeopterus variegatus | reverse complement strand
TTACAGCATAATAGCCAACAACTAGTAAGAAAAGCTAAGATTCAAACCAGATGTTTAAATTCCAAATTCAGTGCCTTCTTCCTTTTCCTAGACTGCCACACTATACAGAATATGACACCCCATGCTCACTCTGCCAGTAAAGATTTAAGTGCCCCCTTCGTTCCAGCATTATTCCAGGGGCTAAGTATAGAATATTGGCTAAAGCAGAGTCCTTTGCCCTTAATGAGCATGTATTCTAGTAGAAGGAGACAAAAGAAACACAGAGTGGATAGAGAAAAAGAAAAAATATAGAAATGGGTAAAAATTTCAGGCACTGACAAATTCTCTAGAAAATATAAAACAAAGTAATATGACGGAAGAATGACTAACAGCTATCACCTCCTTATGAAAAGGTGACCTGATTGAAACAACCAAACTGATTTTAAAAAAATAAAATAAAATAAAAAAGGAATAAACGAAGAGCAAAGGAACAGAAAGTGCAAAGGTCCTGAGATGGATCTCAGTGTGGCATGTCTAAGATGCAGAAAGAAGGTTAGGAAAATACGGTAAACAAGGAAAAAAGTAGAGGTGATGCTGGAGAGGCATGCCCACCTCGCTGTCATAATGAAGCCTTTGAACTTTATTCTGAGAATAATGAGAAGCCACTGGAAGATTTCAAGCTGGCAAACATGATCTGATTTATACCTTGGCAAGATCACTTCTGGCTGTTCTTGGGGCGTGAAACAATCAGGAGGCATGATGCAGGCAGGGAGACCCCCTGGAGGCTGCGGGAGCAGCAGGTGAGAGCCGATGATGGCGTGGGCTAGTGCGTTAGCAGCAGAGACGTTGACAAGTGTTCAGAGTCGATATGTTTTTGGAGGGTAGAGCCATCAAGATGTGCTGCTGTGTTGAATGTTGGGAAAAGAGAAAGGAAGGAATCAGCGTGTCTCCCAAGTATTTGTCTTCCAGAGCTGCTAATTGCTGAGAAATGGCCATTTAGGTGGAATTGGATTTGGAAAGGGAAATAAAAACAAATCAATTCTGTTTAGACCATATTAAGATACTTAAGAGACATTTCAACATAGATTTTGAGTAAGCGGTTTGATAGATAACACGGGAATTCAGGAAGAGGTCCTGCAGATGTAAACTTGAGGGTATCAGCTAATGACCGCACTTGAGGATGAAATCACTGAGGACGAGAGTGTTGATAGAGGACCAAGATCTGGGAAAGAGAAACAAGATTTTTACGTAAGACAACTGTAGATATATTATAGGGTAGAATTCACAAATTTTTAGAATAAATTATGAGTTATCATGATGTCCACTTACTATAATGTCTAATTATCAATGAATTGTTAGCACTTATTGGCTGTATACTATATTCCTAAAGCAATGCTAAGTGAGTTATATGTATTATCTACTAAGGAGACAGATACTGTCATTATCTCCCTTTTATAGGTAAGAAAACTGAGCATTAGAGATATTAAATAACATGCTCAACACAGATAATTAGTGTCAGTCGTAGGTCTTATAACACTAAGTTGGTGAAGTTTATCTACTACACTGTATGGCTGTCAGTGCGTGAATAAGTGTTTTACATTTGCTTCCTGTATTTCATCTCATCTAAAATGTCATTATCATAAGACGCATCACTATTTTAGGAAAGAAAATATTACTGCCACTTAAACTGTGACACAATTAGCACTTAGAATATTTACATATAATTCTTGAAAAAACTCATTTAGACTTAGACAAAGATTTGTTTCATATATTAATTTTGTACATACAAAAAGAAAATAAGCAAAGTATATTGTTAAGCTTTCCTAAAACTTTTTTTTGTTGTTTGAGTCCAACTCTTCTGACACATTTGTCTCAGAGATATGTAAGACAAATGTTTCATCCCCAAAATCATCCTTTGCATTATTTTAAGTGTTGGTGATGAAGCATTTCTTTAAAGAATCCATAATTCAACTAAAAGCTATCATGGCTGGGCTTTTCAGCCTGCTTCACAATTATAGAATGCAGGTCTACTTTTGGTCCTGGTTGGGAATATTGATAAATCTACCTGCTTCACCACCTTTTCCACCTCCTTGCACAACCATTTGATTTCTAAGAGTTAAAAAACAAGGAGCACTTGGTCTCTACGTTTTTTTTCCAGCAAACATTGTGGCCAGTGTTCTCCCACGCTCCATGACAGCTACACCACGACGGCCACCTGGCGGTCAGAGATGGTAAGACAGCATTGATAGTAGAATAGAGTGTATCACAATTTCAAAGATGTAAAATGTGAAACACACGTGCATCACAGCATCGGTGAAATCCAGTACCTAAGAGAAAGAAGAGGTGGGGGGGGGGGAATGGGAAGACTAGTACTGCCACAGAACAATAAGAAGGACTAACAATTAAAAACACACAGCATTGATGTCCTTTTTGGTTTTCTAGATTTCTATTATCACCAAGTCTAGCCAGCCTTGCCGTTGTAAATGTTATGTTGAAAGATTATAAGTAATTTTATTGTCGTTTTGATTATCTGCATGTCTAACTTTCTTAAATTGAACTTAGATGATGTGTGTAATACTTTTAGAGTGATATTATGTGATTCCATGTTTTCTTGCTCCATCTAGGTTAATTTTACTAGTTCTTGTTTATATGTCTTACCATCCCCACATCTGTGTACAGAATAACTGACTACATTCGAGAGGTTGATATATGTGCTAATGAGGCACTTTTGCACAGTGATCATGTTAATTGTCACATGCACACTGTTGTCAAGCGGCAGATTGTCCAGCGCACAAGTACAAGGTGCTGGTTATGTGTCTGTGTCCCAGTAAACTCTTGCTGCAGATTTTAAGCGATTTGTGGTTCTTATTTTTTTCAAAGCAGAGCAGCGCCATCTAGTCGTGCAAGTCAGAACTGCCGGCTCCCGTTTTCTTTCTCCGTACGGGCCTGGGCAACACTTGCCCTGGTTAAATAGGTCCTCAACCCTGCTCTTGTTTTGTCGGGAAGAAAATTATATAGTCAAATTTCTGTTTCTGTTAGTTATACAAGTCTTATAAGTGATTATAATAATGTCAAAATCTCAAAACTCTTCACAAGTAGTGGTTGTACATCTCCAGTATTTCCTATAAAATTTTCCAATAACTTTCCAAACCTTTTTATAAATTTTACATTATATTCGCAAGATCAGACACATTTTGCCTAAAGAGAGATGTGCTTTAATGATGAAAGAATTGTTTCTTTTACAGAATTACATCAAAGAGTGTGAATCCTAGTCTGTAATCTGCTTTTCCTTATTATATTATTTTACATTCTGATGTTAAATGGCAAATAACATAAATAATTTTACTAATTACTGAGAACGTGCAAATTGTTATATTTATTACCTTCTTATTACTTGTCCCTTAGTGAATTTTTAGAAAGTCCAACTGGCAGACTTCAAGAAAATATTTTGCACTAATCCTTTGTTGAGATAGACATTTTCTTGCAGTTTAACAAGTGACATTTCTTGAATAATCTGTGAAATGAAAGAGATAAACAATTTTACATAGGATAGTAAGCTACTATATGCGAAGTTATATTACTTGTCAAGAATATCGGCTTTATTTTGATCTTCAGTTTTGTGATTCTTTTGGATTTTTAGCCACAATTTTACAATCTTTTACTATTTTTCCATCTTGTTTCTGCAAGAATAGCGGCAATAGTATAACAGTCTTCATCTAGAATTCTATTTGCTCAAAATATCTCTGGATTGTCATTTCCCTGTCTCCAGAGCACAATGACAACTGATATTCATGAATGTGTCCTATACCAGCAGGGTTCCATACTGCTCTATTCACTTGCTGCATTAGATTATAATTACTTCTCCATATTTCCCACTGGATTACAATCTGAAAGTCAACAGACTGAGGTCAATATTAACAAAAATTATTCGGGGCTGGCCATTTAGCTCAGCTGGTTAGAGCACGGTGCTGATAACAGCAAGGTACAGGATTCAATCCCTGTACTGGCCAGGCACCAAAAAAAATAAAATAAAAAGAATTATTCAAAACTGGAATATAAGGCAAAAAGTGGCATATTCTTTCCTTGTCAAATGGTAGTGAAGGCTCACAGGAATTATTTTAACTGTTTACTATTGATTAAAATTCCCAGACTTGATGAAGATACATGTTAACATAGACTTTTTTCAATAGAGATGAAAATAATTTCTGTCCAGAAGAAAAGATAACCTCCAAAATTTTACAGCTTATTGCCCTGTAGGAAAATATCCAGTTTTGTATCAAACCCAGTAATCTTGTCCTAATATTTTCTATTAAATTGTCCAAATATACATATCTCTTCAAATGGTCTTTGAATTGGTCTTAATATTTTACTGATCCCCTTGCTTATATTAATAAGTTGAGTAAAATCTCTGACGTGTTCAAATTTTGTTTGCAAGAATTAACCTTTTGAAAACTATACTTCAGCAGTGTGAACTGTGATTATATTCATCTTTGTATCCTGAGCTTAATACTGTATGTGATGTATAGATGGATGTTTAAATGAATGCTTACAAATAGAAGACACTAACTGTCACTGTATACACACACACACATGAACACACACATGTACACACACATACCTACATACCATAGTGGAGGTTTTATTCTGTTAGCTAGGTGTACACACACATGTACACACACATACCTACATACCATAGTGGAGGTTTTATTCTGTTAGCTAGGAACTTATTAGTCTGTTTTTATATCTCTGTATTAATTTCCTACTGCTACTGTAACAAATTACCACAAACTTAGAGGGTTAAAAATCAAATTTATCTTCACACATTTTTGGAGGGCAAATTTCTGAAATCAAGGTATTGGGAGGGCTGTGCTTCCTCTAGAGGCTCAAGGAGAGAATCCGCCCTTGTTTTTTCAGCTTCCTGAGGCTGCCTGTGCTCCTCGGCTCGTAGCCCCACATCACTACAACTCTGCTCCCATTTTCACGTCTCCGAATAAGGGCCCTTGTGATTCCATTGGGCCTCCCCAAATAATCCAGCATAATCTTCCCACTGCAAGATTCTTAACTTAATCAAATCTTCAAAGACCATTTTGTCATGTAAGGTAACACATCCTTAGGAATTAAGAAGTGGACCTCTTTGGGGGGCCATTATTTAGCCTACCCAGTCCCTACCCCAATATACTAAAAAAACTGTCTATAGAAAACATTTTAGAAAAGAATAACAGTGAAGAGTTTTACCTGTCGTCAGAGCTATAGTCTTTTAAAATTCCAAGATAATCTAATTTATAAATGCATCAGATAATTAAACAAATTATATTTACTGGTTAATTGCTGGCTTCTGATCCTAATAACATTATCACATCTCTCAGTACAATGTACAAATTTTCTCTAATTTCATGGAATTTAGTTTACTACTGTTGCTTTGCCTCCCACAGATTTGTCACCCCTTTTCCCTTGGGTGATGGAGCCACCAAAGATTACTCAAAGCCCATCTCTTCTGAGCAGTGAGAAGCCCCAAAAAGGGTTAATCTCCCAGAACCCTCGAGAGCGAGGCATTCCTTCCATTCGAGAAATTAACCACAAATTGGGGTTCTCTTCCCACATTTATTTTCCAGAACAGGAAGTTACAGGACGAGAACATAGGTGGAGTTTTTGCTAAGTATAGTTTAACAAGTTTAACAATAGAAGCTGGTAACATTCAGTAAGACAAGCAAGGTGACATTCTATAATGCAATTAAGTCAATCCACTAACAAAAGCTTGATTTTAGCAAATGTTCTCTTCTTACAGCAATTTCCCAGTATCTTTACATATCAATCAGTAACCTGTCTGTCTTTGAGCCAGCAACCTTGCTGTGTTACAATTCCTTATCTTACAACAGAGACTAAATAGCCTGGGGAAAATTTCCTGTCCTTTGCAATGTCATTATTTGAAACTGCAAGGCTTTGGAAAACCAGGCCCTGTGAAGTACATTTGCTTTATGCCTACTCCACATACAACAATTATGTAGGCAAAAGTTTTGGAGTCAAACAGATTCAATCAAGTCTTGGCCATACATGTAGTCTTGTACAAATTATCTAACTTCTTAGCTCCCGTTTCATCACCTATTTAAACAGTGATGATCACGTCTACAGAATGACTTTCTTGAGAAGTTAAATGAGATCATGCATGCGGTATGCTGACCAGAGTTCCTAACACACAATGAACACTCAAGAAATACTCACTAATTCTGATCATCACTGAAATCTGCTTCAGTTGTCTGCTCACTGGGACCCCAAGGTCTGAGCCTCCCTCACTGCGATCACATTGCAGCTGCTTTTCTGTGCTTCTACCCTTGTACCTGGCAGTCAATTCTCAAAATAGCAGCCAGAACAATCCTGTTAAAACTTCAGTCACATCTCGCCACTGATCTGTTCCAAGCCCTGCCATGACTCCCTCGAAGTAAAAGCCAATACGATCTGGGTTCGTTTCCCTCTGACCTGTTTTACAGTCCTCCTTGTCACTCACTGCACCCCAGCCCTCTGTCCTCCATGCTGTCTCCCCAGCAAACCAGGCTTTCTCCTCCCTTAGGGGTTTAATGGGGTTTGTCTGCTCTGACAAGGGCTCTGCTCCCCCCCACCCCCACCCCCACCAGGTCTAACAACTTTCCCTCCTTCAAGGTCAATTTCTGCAACTCCTTCAAGTTTTTGTTTGAACATCACCTTCCCAGTGAAGCCTATCCTTACTGCCTATTCTGAAAATTGCGGACCCTCTCCTCTCTCCTCCTACCTCCCACAACAAACATTTCCTATGCCCTTTTCCTGCTTAAATGTTTTTCATATGATTTATCCCCATCTAACATATTAAATTCCACTTATTTATTCTACGAGGGTAAGAATTATTGTTTTTTTGTTAACTAATGTACATGTGTGTGCCTAGACACTGGCTAGCACATAGTAAGTGTGCAAAAAAGTATTTCTTGAATAAATGAATGAATAAAACTTTACATTGATTGCTGAGGCCAATCATTTCTTGCATTTTTTTCTTTCTTCCCTATTTCACATCACCTCCTGCTGTTACTACCATCCTTTACCATCACATACATTGCCATATGCGCAATAGCTGAGGATATATATCTAATCATGTTATTTGTTATCACACTGTTCAATACCATCCTGGTACTTAGGGAATTCAAGAATCCTGGAAAATGTAAAAAAAAAATCTCTTTCTCTCAAAATTTAAGAACTATTTTGGAGGGTTGTGAAAATGGTACAAGATTGATCATCAGTATGTTGAGCTTTATCACTTCGGAGCCATCTGATGTTTAACTAGTCATTTAACTCCACTGAGTCTCCATTTTTCTATCTATATGATGGGAATAATGCCCTTGCCTAGTTTTCACTATTGCTGTCACAATCAAATCCTATGTGAACATGCTTTGTAAATATTATGACACTATAAAATGCAAGTTTTTCAAAAACTTTTCATTATGAAAATTGTCACACATTCACACTGGTGTAAGAATATATAGGAACCATTTCACACCCACTAGAATGACTATAATAAATAAGACAAACAGAAACAAATATTGAGGAAGATGTGGAGAAACAGGAGCTCTCATACATTCTGATGAGAACCTAAAATGGTGCAGTCACTTGGAAAACAGTTTGGCAATTTCCCAAAAATGTAAACATAAAACTCCCATATGACCCAGCAATTCAATTCCAAGGTACTTACCCAAGAAAAATAAAATAAAATAAAAACATATGGCAAAAAGACCTGCATATGATTGTTTATAGCAGCATTATCCCTAATAGCCAAAAACTGGAAACAATCTAAATTTCCATCAAATAGTAAATGGATAAAATATATACCTATACAATGAAATACTATACAGCAATAAAAATAAATGAGCTACTGAACCTGCTACTCCATAGATGAGCCTAAAAATTATGTTAGAGAAGTCAGCAAGAAATAGTGGAGTTAGGACCTCCAAATATCTGCTCCTCCATAAAAGCAACAAAGACACTGGTAAAAATTGTTAAATTAACTTATTCAGAATTCTGGAAATTAACTAGAGACTTGTAACAATCTACAGAATGTTTATTCAAGAAAAACAGCTGAATCTCAGTAAGAACAGTGGGTGCTGTGTTTTTGTAACTAACCCTATTCCCAAGTCCCTCTCTCCAGCTGTGCAGTAGCCTTGAAAACCAACAGTCCCAATCACAATGAAAACAGAAGCACAGAAAGCACTGGAGGAGGAAAAATGGATTTAGTGCTCCCGAAATTCCCCATTCCCAGAGAACTGTGATTATTTGACCTGTATGACAGTTCCCTGGAAATCCATATCCATAAGGCTTATATTTATTTGATTTCATTTGGACCCGGCTCAGTGAAAATCACCTTTTTTTTCCCAGGGCTTTTGTTGAAAACAATCAGAGGCAATTTTTTAACATGTAGTTACTAGTTGGTGCTACTCAAGAGGCAGACCTTAAAGGAAATGCTAAGAAATGAGATGTCCACAAGATGCTTTGAAAAGCTCCAACAATATTCTAGATTCTAAAAGGCTGTGTGTGAGGAGGTGCTCATGCCAAAGAAAGGGCTAAGAAGGCCCTATGCTCTCACCTCTAACCATGAGGCTATGAGCAAGCAGGAAGTGAAGGTTAAGGCAGGATTGTAAGCTATCTAGATAAATGTTGAAACATGACCCAAGAATGCAAACAGAGTCCCTTGGTGCTGTGGATTGAATTGTGTCCCCCAAAGTCCATGTATTAGAAACTTAACCGCTCACTGTGACAGTATTAGGAGAGTGGGAAATCCTCTTATGGTAATTGAAAGATGTGACCTTGAAGAGGTGATTAGATTGTGAGGACCATGCCCAAGTAAATGGATTAATCCATTGATAGTTTAGTGGTGGTCATGGGCATGGTTCTGAGGGCTTTAAAAGGAGAAGGAGTGAAGAGTTAGCTCTCTCTCTGCTTCTACCATCTGTCATGTGACACCCTGCTTTGCTGTGAAGAGTCACTACCCACCAACAGGGCTCTCACCACATGTGTTCCCTGGACTTTGACTTCCCCGCCTCTAAAACTCTAAGCCACAAAAATTGTTTCTTTACAAATTACCCAGTTTCAGGTATTTCTGTTATAAGCAACAGAAATGGACTAATACACTTGGCAAAGACTCCAGGCATTTAAGGAAATATCTGTCTGATCTTTAGCTGACCACTAGCCAGGATATAAAGACTTTGGTGGAAAACAAAACAAAACATATTTTATAGATTTAGTTCATAAAAGTCACTAAACAACAACTNTCGAATCTACACATCCAATAAGTTCAAAAATTTCCAAGTAGAGGGCCAGCCTGTGGGTCACGTGGGTGAGTACAGTGCTGATAACACCAAGGCCATGGGTTCAGGTCCCTATATAGGGTTGGCTGGTCAGCTCACCTGGGAGAGCGTGGTGCTGACAGCACCAAGTCAAGGGTTAAGATCCCCTTACTGGTCATCTTTAAAATATATATATATATTTCCAAGTAGTATAAACTCAAATAGATCCATGCCTAAACACATCATACTCAAATCATCAAATGCAAGGGATGAAGAGAGAATCTTGAAAGCAGCAAAAGAGAAGTGACACATCACATATAAGGGATCTTCAATAAGATTAGCAGCTGATTTTTCATTTGAAACCTTGGAGGCCAGAAGGCAGTGGGATGACATATTCAAAGTTCTGAAAGAAAAGAACTGTCAACCAAAATTTCTGTATCTGGCAAAACTATCCTTCAAAAATGAAGAGATTAATATTGTATTTGATGAGAGCTTAAGCCTTTATTCACATTTAACAGTATGTGTAAAAATTTGGGGAAACTTTATGCAACCTAAAAATGGTCTAATTTGAACTGAATATACTTGCTGAATTCCAATATCAAACAAAATGTTTTGACATGTTCATAGCCTAACATAGATGTTTCTTTCAAAAATTGTCATATGCACATGAAAGTTATTTCAAGTCATGGAGGAAGAAATGCAAAAGTTCACCCACTAATGACTGTCATAAAAACTTCACATAGAAAAAAGAATTATGGCAATATGCTAATCTGGTCCAAGAATTTTTGCCTAGAATCAGAATCAGAATATTTTTGTCCATTGTGTTTCACTGCTATAATTTCACCAATGATTTGTTTGTATATTTAAGTATTGACACATTCTAGGAATTTTTTGTGAAATACGTATATTAATATAGTCATAACAAGTCTATATTTTCTGTATAACACACACACACACACACACACANAAACAAAACATATTTTATAGATTTAGTTCATAAAAGTCACTAAACAACAACTACAGTAAGCAGCAACAACCACAAACACTGGGAGGAAAAAGATTTTGATTTCCAGAGTTACCGCATTACATATTTTAAATGTCCAGTTTTCAACAAACAATTATGAAACATGCAAAGAAATAATAAAGGATGGTCCATACACCAGTTTAAAAAGCCCTCAATAGAATTTGTCTTTAAGGCAGCCCATTGTACTTACTAGACAAGGACTTAATCATCTATTTCAAATATGTTCAAAAACTAAAGGAATCCATGTCTAAAGAATTAAAGCAAATATGAGAATTCTGTCTCATCAAAGAGAATATCAGTAAAGAAATAAATATTATAAAGAAGAACCAAATAGGAATCCTACAGTTAAAAAATACAATAATGG
>NW_007726860.1:489376-490568 GCF_000696425.1 Galeopterus variegatus | reverse complement strand
ACACACACACACACACACACACATACACACACACACACAGACATTGTCTATGTTGTTTTCTATCACATTCGACCTAACTGTAAAGCAAATGAGTTGATGGTGACTTGTTCTAGTTATAATGTAGCTAATACACTATTTTTAAAATGCCTCATCTTCTATTGATTTAGGTAGGCCTGTTTTCACAGAAAAGTATATTTAAATACAGAAGCTGAACTAGAGATTGCAACTGTTACCTTTTATTGAGGATCCCCTTGAGCCAGATCTGCAGCATTCATTATTTCTAATTCTCTCAACAACCTGGCAGGGGGTTATTATTATCATTCCCATGTTGTTGATGAATAACACAAAAAGTGTGTTGCTGAAGCCCATGGTTAGCAAATGGTAGGGCCAAAGTTTGAAGCTAGACCCCCAAGCCTATCCCCCAAGCCTATACTCATTCTCACACACATACTGCCAAAATAAGAGGATTTAACCCTGAAATTTGCCATCTACACTTTTCTCTTCCGTGAAACTGTTCTTAATAAAGTCCCCAATGGTCTCTCTGCCAGAAACTTTTTATCCTTATCTTAGCTGATCTCAACATCTGAAATTGTAAACTGCTCCCTCTGTGTGAAACAGCTCCTGCTCTTGCCTGCCTCACCACCAAAACTCTTGTGATTGCTTTCTCTCTGTTTGTCTGCTCCCTCTCAGGCTCATTTACCTGCCATACCTCCTCCACCTCACTCAGTAATATTGGGGCCCTTCAAAGCTGTGTTCTAAGCTCCTTTGTCTTGACTTTTCTTCACTCATCTACTAATTCATTCAACAAATATTTATCGAGCCTCTACTATGCATAAGCATTTACTAGGCTTAGGGATCTGGCAGCAAGCAAGAGAGGCAAGCATCAAGTGGACAAGGACATGACGACGTACTTTATTACAACTGAACAAAGGACTGTAAAGGAGCGGTAGGCAAGTGAGATATAGCCGAGAAACTGGGCACAGTCTTGGATGAGGCTGGGGTGGCGTTGCTGCTCTCAGCAAGTTTTCTGAGGAGGTAACATTTGCATTTACATTTGAAGGATGAGTGGGAGTTATGTAGGGGAAGAGAAAGAATGTCTCGCAAGGGAAACAGCAGATGAGAAGGCCCCGAACAGGTAAGAGCCAGGTATTTCTGAGAAGCTCGGGAAAGGACAGAGCCAAAAGAAGAGGCT
>NW_007726860.1:451951-488342 GCF_000696425.1 Galeopterus variegatus | reverse complement strand
ACAGGTAAGAGCCAGGTATTTCTGAGAAGCTCGGGAAAGGACAGAGCCAAAAGAAGAGGCTGGAAAATTCATGAGAGAGAAATCACACAGCAATTTAAAAGCTGCAGTAAGGATTTTTCATATTCTCCAAGGATAGCAAAAGTCATTGAAGGACTTTAAGAAGAGGAGTGACATGATCTTATTTGTGTTTCTGCAAGTCCACTCTGGCTGCAGCAGAAAGAACAGATGAGAGGTGGGAGTGGGGAAAACCACCACCGCTCTTGGTCTGGCTTGCTCCTATAGCCTTCAAGATACGTTCTGCACATACATCATCACTCTTCTTCAATGCAGCTGCCAATGTGATCTTTTTTCCTCCTCAGTATTTTTATTGCATTTTCTAGAATTCAAGAGTAACACATTAATATAGGCTCATTGTAAAAGCAATTTTAAGCACATGAAATAAAAAGTGAATGTCTTCCCTGCCTCTCCACCTCAAAGCCATTACCTCCCAGAAGTGAAAGTCAATCTGGACCCTTTTCTGCACATTTCTATGTAAAAGAGCAAAAATGAACAAACCACCACTAAGATGTTCATTTGGACCATTTATTTCCATATCATAATGTAAACGTAAATGTAAACCCATAATTACCAAGGACAGTTGTAGCTATGCTGGTGGACTCATACTGAAACTATCACAATAACTTTTTGTTGGATGGGTCCCTACTATTTAAGGAACCTCCTGCTTCATATATTTTGTGGATGTTGTGAAAGGAAATGTCATTGATTGGGTAACCTGATATAGTAGTCAGCTGGAGCTGCCATAACAAAATAATATAAACTGGGTCGCTTAAACAACAGAAATTTATTTTCTTACAGTTGTGGGGGTTGGAAGTCCAAGATCAAGGTGCCTGCAGATTCAGTTCCTGGTGAGGGTCCTATTCCTGACTTGCAGACAGCCACCTTCTTGCTATGTCCACACATGACCTCTGTGACTTTCGAAGAGAGAGATCTCTGGTCTCTTCCTCTTCTTATAAGGCTATCAGTCATATTGGATTAGGGCCCACACTTATGGCCTCATTTAACCTTAATTATGTCTTTAAAGATCCCATTCCCAAAAATTGTCACATTGGGGGTTAGGTCCTCAACATTTGCGTTTGGGGGACTGGCAGGGTTTGAGGGCGGGGGACACAATTCAGTCCGTAACACCTGCCCATTACCACTTTCTATTAGTCTGTGACCTTGGAGTACATATTTCTCCTTCTGTACCTCAAGACTAGGATGTAAAATATTCAACTATTACCAGCTTTCAATATATCTTAATACAAAAAACTGACTTGGGGAGACAGTTTGTTGGTAGCCGGTTGGATTTTAAAACTGGACTCATTTTTTACTGAACATAATCCTTAGTCCCACATCAGCCATTCTGTTGAGTCCCGCTGATCTTGCAAGCAATATGTCTCTACCTACTCGGAATTGTGTGACTTTGCAGGCTACAGAAAGTCTCCATTGTAACAAGTAGTTAATGAGATCCCCATATCACTATCTGATCCCAAATTATAGGAACCTCCACTTTCACTTCAGGATAGTTTTCCAGTCAATAGAACTGATAGGGTTGTCAAGGGTTCTTAAAAAATTATTATTATTATTTTTTTCCTTTTTGTCTTTTTTTTTTACTGACCGGTAACGGGATCGCAACCCTCGGTGTCGCGCCCGCACCGGGGACCGGCAACGGGATCGCAACCTCGGTGTTGCGCCCGCACCGAGCTCAACCAGTGAGCGGGAACCGGTCTCCACATGGGATCCGAACCCTCGGCGGGAGCGCTGCCACGCTCCCAGGCGGCGTACTCTCCAGTGAGCCACCGGGCCGGCCCAAAAAATTATTTTGATCAGTGCTCAAATCATAAATTTTCTGCCTGCAATCTAATCCCCCACTTGAGGTGGGCTTCAGATGGCAGAAAGCAGAGTCCCTGACAGTCCCATGATCTTGGCCAGCACCTCTCTAACAGTCTCAGGAGCTGATTTGCTTGAATTTTCAAAGTCTATGTTCTGATGCTTTCCTCATTAATTTTATAATCCATAAACAATTTTTTGAATATATGGCTTAGTAAAACCAATGAAATTTTTGCTGCCCTAATTCTTCAATAAGAATTTTTTTAAAGGGTTGATATTAGAGTATGAGTCATCTAAGTAATTTCTCCTCTAGAAAATATAAATGAAACACACTACCAAGAGAAGTTGAAATTAAAAGAATAAAAAATTTTAAAACACAGGTGAACCATTCTGTGATTCTGCCCCAAAAGAGAAAATGAAAATTGCCATAAATCCCAAAGGATCCCCAACAAATGCTTCAGGGAAGAGCTCTATATACAGTGGTTTTTAAAGGCACTTTTATATCACTTTTTGATCCAGGTATTATATAAAAAAGTCACCAAAAAATTTAAATGGGAACACAGATAACACTTTTCTCCACAATTTCAAGGTAATGTTTTTATTTTCTCTTGATTTTTTTTCTTTCAAATCTTTCCATTTTCCACCCACTTTTTATTTGGCCATTTTCAGTTTTTCAGGGTGTGGAATTTAATACTGTTCTCTGAGGTGTCAAATTTATACCTCTCTCACTTGGCTGACTTACTATACCTGCTTTTTACTACTAAATTGTTAAGGAGCAAAGAGGCCAAATGAGAGTATCAGAATATAATAATGGTGTTTGTAATTACATGTAATAATAATGTTCATGTTTCTATGTTTTACCCAGTTGATCCTTTCTTATCAGCTATTGAGACATGTAGAGAACGTATCTTTTTAAGAAATATTTTTAAACTATTAGGTGACAAATTACCATATGACCCAGCAATCCCACTTCTGAGTATATATTCAAAAGAATTGAAAACAGAATTTCAGATTTGCACACCCATGTTCATAGAAGCACCACTCATAATAGCCAAGAGGTGAAAGCAACCCAAATGTCCATCAATGGATGAATGGGCAAAGAAAATGTAGTATATACGTACAATGGAATATTATTCAGCCTTAAAAAGGAAGGAAATTCTGACACCAGCTACAACATGAATGAACTCTGAGGACACTATGCTAAGTGAAATAAGCCAGTCACAAAGAACAAATACTGTATGAATCTGCTTATATAAGGTATGTAGAGTAGTCAAATTCACAGAGACAGAAAGTAGAGTGGTGATTGCCAGGGACTGGGGAGAGGCAGAAATAAGGACCTAGTGGGAGCAGACGTTTAGTTTTATAAAATGAAAAGTTCTGGAGATCTGTTGTGCAACAATGTACATACTCGTGTAGTTAACACTACTGAACTGTACACTTAAAAGTGGTGAAGATGACAAATTTTATGTTTTGTGTTATTTCCTACAATTTAATTTTTTTAATTTTAAGAAAATAGGCAACCAAGAATAATAGCCTGCAAGTGTTTATAACCTCTTCTCTTTTCTGAACTTCTGAGGAGATTCTGTCTTTGCCAGCTCAGTTCTGAGTATTGTTGGTCAGAGTGGGGAGAATTGGTAAGGACAAGAACTTGGTAGATGTACACAAGGAAGGACGAGAGTTACTTAAAGGAAGAGAAGGAATAGATCTGGCAGATGAAGGGGAGGTTGAAACAGACAAGTTCAAATATGCAGGAGAGATGCAGGAGAGCTTGGAGGAAGGAATTCTGAAGGAGACAAGGAGAGTGAGGGCACAGCCAGAGCACATGGGGTTGTGGGAGAAACCTCCCACCCCAGCTTTTCAGAATTTTCTAAGAGATGGCCACAAACAGTTAAATTACTTTTGAATATTTTGTGGAAATTGCACGTGTTTTTCTAAATGTGGCATTATGCTTAGTCTGGATCCTAATACGACTCAGAATCTCCTAGATTAATATTCTTTAGTCCTCCCCACAAATACATATAATCAATTATGTTTCAATAAAAAATAAGTTGAAAAGCTACTAAATTGCATTTTAAAAATTCTTTAGTCCCGTCTGTTATATTTCTAATTTATTAGACACTTGGATTTAGTTTTAAGCTAAAACAAACACTGTCATTAATTACTTGCTTTTTGTGAACAATTGAAGAGTTATAAAACTTATTCTGTTTCTAATGAATATGATGGAGTAGGTATCCAGGCCAATCATTCTGTTAAAAATAAACTGAGAATGCAGTATGAAACATTAAAACTAAACTGTGAGGAGCTGGAAGGTGGTGGAAAAGAATCAGGCAGAAATCTGTGTACGCAGCATCAGTCATTCAGCATCACTGTTCATGGCCTGGCCCGAGGTAGGAAGTCTAATAAAAGACTCTCCCACAATGTTTTGCATTTTCCATAATGGCATATGGTTAGAATCATACAGTATGTAGCCATTTCAAGTTGGCTGCTTTTGCTTAGCAATTGTATGCATTTAAGTTTCCTCTGTGTCTTCTCATGGCTTGATAACTCATTTCTTTTCAGTCCTGAATAATATTCCATTACCTGGATGTACTAGTTTATTTATCCATTTACATACTGAAGGACATCACTGTTACTTCCAAGTTTTGGCAATTATGAATAAAGCTGCTATGAATATGCATGTGTAGGTTTTTGTAACTGCTAACTTTAAAAGTCTCCGGTTGGTTATTCCTTGAGTTCCGCCCCATGCTTATTTTCCCTATCAATAGTTTGTTGATATTTTGGTATAAGTCATTCAATAGCTACTGGCTCGGAGTACATGCTGCATCCTGAAAAACAGTGCCTGTGGCAGCCACGGAATGTATTTCACAGGCTTCCAACTACGGAAAGCATAATTGACCAAGGCCTCAACTTCTGAACTCTGAAATCACTGCCATGTTTGCAGCAGGCCACGCTTCCTAAGGGCTGCTCACAGCCAGTGGCACCAAGTGGCAGGATATTAAGGCAGGCCCATTTCCTGGAGGTGTGGGACTCCTTTGAGAGCTGACTTTGGCTCGAGGCCTTTCTGAGGCTTCTTCAGACTACGTAGCAGTCTGGAATCTCCCACCCAACATCCCTCCCTTTCCTAACTCTGGATCAGATGTGTGCCCTGCTCTGATGACTCTCCCAGCCTCTCTGACTCCCTCCCCAAGTTCTGCTCACGCTGGCATTTCTTCCTATAAAATCTTTGTACATTTAATCCTTTTTATTATCTGCTTGGCTCTCAGAAGACCTGGATTAACATACTGGATAGTGGTGTCAGCCAAGGCACTCTGACAGGGAAGCCCCTTATCTTCTGCTGCAGGGCACCAGCACATAGTGGTCTCAGCTGATGGTACCATCACGAGTCTGCTGACAATTTACCATCATTCAGCAGCAGCTGTAACTAGATCAGTGTAAGTAAGGGTGAGAGTATGTCCTGAGACCATGTAGCCCTTCTGTAACAACTACTCCATTCATGAGCCAGTGCACAAGCACTGGAGTGGTCATGGCAGAATCTCACTACCATCAACTTCCTGAGTTATCTTATCTGCCTGTGCTGTTGTTAGTGCCTCTTCTGCATGGATGCGCTCTGCTGGGCAATAACATGCAGTACAAAGATCATCACACTTTGAGCCCACTCCCCTAAGTTCACTCCTTTGAGTCTTCCCCAGAACTTCTTGTCCCTAATCTTACAATCTTGCTCCTTTCAGGGCCCTGTCCAATCAGTCAAGCCATTTGCCACTGCCCATAAGTTTATGCATATCTTACTCAGGCCACTTCTTTCCCTTCCCAAGGTGGATGGCCAGGTATATTGCCCAAAACTCTTCCCACTTGAAATATTTCCTCTTACCATTGTCTTTCAAACTACTCCTCTGCTGAGTAGGGTTGGAATGCAAGAAGTCCATTTTGGGCTCACACCAATATACTGAGTTTATCCATCCAGTACCCAAATCTGTAATTTTTCCTCCTCCACAGCTGGGCACAGGTAATTTCCTCACAATATCGTAGGTATGGGTTGAGGAAGAAGTGTGTTACACCTTTGGCGATGCAATGGAGGTGGGTGCACCTGTTCAGGCAGTTCACTTTCTGGACCTCCTCAAGCCTGATTCAAGATGTGCCATTTCTATCTTACAATGGGTTATTTGGGGGCCCTCTTTGCATCCAGTTTATGATAAACAGCTCTCGCATTCTGGCCACTTGATATCCCGCAGGTATTCAGTCTCTGGCAGGGCCCAGTAGCTCACCAGAATTTGCTTTTTGAATGATGTATATTTCAGCTGCAGGTGGCATATAAATCTATGCAGGTAGATCCAGACTTCTAGGGGTTCTGTTATTGGTTGAATTGTGTCCCACCCCAAAAATGTATATGCTGAAGTCCTAAAACCCAGTACCTCAGAATGTGACCTTATTTGGAAACAGGGTCATTGCAGATGTAATTCGTTAAGATGAGGTCCTACTGATGTAGAGTGCTTAGGGAATCCAATATGATTAAGTCCTTATTTAAAAAAAGAAATTTGGACATAGACACACACACAGGGAGAATGCCATGTAAAGATGAAGGCAGAGATTAGGGTCATGCTCTACAAGCCAAGGAACACTAAAGATTGCCAATAAATACCAGAAGCTAGAGGAGAGGCTTGGAACAGATCCTTCTTTCACAGTCCCCAGAAGGAATCAACCCTACATCACCTTGATTTTAGACCTCTAGCCTCCAGAACAGAGATAGTAAATTTCTATTGCTTAAGCCACCCAGTTGTGGTACCTGCTAGCAAACTAATACAATGTGTGATTCTCCTGCTGGTGATTGTCAGAGACTCCACAAGCAACTTTTCAACCACAGATATCTCTAGGACCATGGAATTTGCCAGGTCACATGAGTCAAGGGGCAGGACTGCTTGTACCATGATTTTAACCTACTACTCACTCAGGCTTCCTCTCAAAACTAGTAATCCTTTGCAACACCTGACATATGGCTAAGAAAATAGTCCCAAGTTTGGAAAATGTCGCCTTCAAAACCCAAAAGGCCTACCTTGTTGTGTTGCACTACTTCTTTCTTACAATACTTGCCCTTTGTCTTTAAGGGGGTGTCCTGACAAGCCCCAGACCACCAAATTCCTAAAACAATGCAATGTTCTGCAGCATGTCCAGAATTAACACAGCCATGGGAATGTGGGTGCATACTGTTCACATATGAATCTGAACTGTTCGTAATCTTCCTCATGATGGACATTGAAAAGAATGCATTAGCCAGGTTAATGGCACAAACCAGAGATCAGAGCAATGTCATGTGTTCTAGGAAAGCAACCACATCCAACACAGCAGCTGAAACAATAACATGGTTAAGTTTTCAGTAATCCACTGTCTTCCACCGTGATCCAGCTAATTTTTGCAGGGGCCAGACTAGTGAATTAAATGAGGATACAGTGAGGACCATCACTGCTGTGTTTTTAAGTCTTCAGGGGTAGCAGTAATCTCTATCTTTCCACCTGAGACACAGTATCGTTTTTATATAGCATCTTAGCTAATGGAGGAGACGGTATCAGGGGCTTCTCCTTGTCCTTTCATACTAAAATAGCTATTACACCACAGGTCAAGGAGCTATTGTCAGGTTTCAGTCAACTGAAAAGCATGTGCCTTCTGATTATACATTTGGGAATTGGAGAAATGACCAGTGTGCATCCATGGATCCAATAAATACTCCTGAGCTGGGACTCCATTTATACCCTGGACCCTGTAGGACCTAACTCTGACAGAAGGCCATGACAGCCCTGTGGGTCCCAGGGTATTAGTGCCAGCTTGGACTCCATATCCAACTGCTCTTGAAAGAGCTGATTGATTTCCTTTACTGGGAAAATACTTCCTCTATATACTTATTGTGTAGTTTCAGAGTCCTTCCTCAAGGGGACCTTGCCCCTCCTGCTGTGGTGAGCTCTGGATCTCAGAACAGGTTCACTTCTGGAAATTCAACAAAGGATCGTGACTTTTCATTATAGTGGCTGACCCCAGCTTTCTGCTCATCTATTCTTGATTTCTTTGTGTTATATTTATTAGCCAATATCCTCACGGCTGCACATCTGTCTTGGTCCTAGGAACACCATGCTCTATGAGCCATCTCCCTAGAGAATCAGGTCTCTTGAGTGCCTTTCTGACCTTGCTGTTCAGTATGGTCATCACACCCTCTTTGCCTCTCCCTATTAAGTGCTGTCCCCTGGACTCTGTTCCAGAGTCCTAGCATACCAGTTGAGACCAGGTATCGCAGTTCTTCTTGAAGTCCCAGCTTACGAAGCACAACTACTACTGAGCTTCTCAGTGATGCTTAGTGATGGTCCCTCTTGCCAGCTTGGGAAATAGACTACTCTACTAACTCCCTGAAGTACAGTTAAATGATGGGCTTTGCGGTCTTATATGATGTATTCAGTCTAGCATGCTAACTTCTCTGAGCCTTTTGAATTTTTTTCTTCCATGAAAAAATCCACCACGGTGGTTCTGGCTTTTCTGCTTCTTTTAATGTTGGCCTTCATCTTTTCCCCAGTTTCCAAGAACCATATCAGGAGATGATGGGCTTTGCGGTCTTATATGATGTATTCAGTCTAGCATGCTAACTTCTCTGAGCCTTCTGAAATTTTTTCTTCCATGAAAAAATCCACCACGGTGGTTCTGGCTTTTCTGCTTCTTTCAATGTTGGCCTTCATCTTTTCCCCAGTTTCCAAGAACCATATCAGGAGTGATCGTTAGGACCCTTACTGGGATATTACGTCCTATGTCAAGAGAGCAGGGAGACTGTCATATCATCACATTCTCATCCCTCCAGCCATATATTTCATGCCCTCTCTCTGCTAATCCCACACTGTCAGGATCTACTAGGCATACTCCCCCAACGCCTGCTGGTATGTACTAATCAGATCCTGCGACCTTTCAGTGTATGATCTTTTTCCACCTGGGCCATACTACAGCTTGACCCAAGTTAATGGTCTGGTGTCTAGGAGGCGAGGTGGCAGCAGAATCTGAGGAAGGAGAGTATTGCCCTGGGAGGCTGCTGCTTGACTTGAAGCCCCTGCCGAGCTCCAAGTCACATGCGGAAGGGAGCATTATTGTCTCAGTCGTCAGAGGGGCCCACTTCTGCAGGCTATTGGGAGAGGCAGTCTTCCATGAGCCCAAAGTTTCCCAGTAGGTTCTTGCTAGGCATACCAAGGATCAAGGCCTGACCATTACTTACCCAGGCCATTTATCATGGTGGATTTTGCAGTTTACATTTTCATCCCCTTCCAGTCATTCAGTTATCTCAGTTCAGGCACTCAAGAGTTTAAAACTTTTTGATATCTGTGAGTGCAAGCATCTTAGTTATTCTATATGTCCAAATAATATTTTCATTTTAGAACATACGAAACCTTTTTCTATTTTAAGATGTTAAGAGAAATTAAATTTAAATTTTAAGAGAAGGGTATTTTTATTCAATTATTATTATTATTCAAGAAAAATGCCACATTAGCATCTAATGTAAACAGAGAGCTATTTTTCACTTGAAAATAAAGTTTTCTATTAGATTTAATGTAGCCTCGTCAAGTTTCTCCACTGTTTTGTTTGTTTGTTTGTTTGTTTTACAGGAACACCATAAAGGAAAATGTACCTGGATGATCTGTGCTTCACGTTTGAAATTTATGAACTACTGGGAAACCCAGATCCATGGCTGCCCTAAATGTTTATGCTGCACTGTTGAGAATGGAGGATTCTACTGGCAAATTCAGATACTAAGGTGCCAGGACTTTCCTTCTGAAGCAGCAGACCATTTATCTGATTTGTTTGCCAGGACTTCTCAGAGATGTTCGCATCCTGAATCCTGTCCAAGTATTGTCAGGTTTTTAGGAATAGATCTCTGAAAAACCCACCCCCTGCTGAGCCAAAGTGTGTGCAACACAAAAGTCAATATTTTCAGCTTTTCCTTTGCCCTGAGTGTGTTTAAAAAGGCTTTCTAGTATATAGCCCTTTTATTGCAGGTTAGCGTATAGAGAAAAATGGCTTTTATCTTTTATTCTTCTGTGTAGAGTAAAAATGAAGACACAGGGATGCCCTATTTTAGGTTCTACTAGATTATTTAGATGAAATTATTTTATTAAAATCTCAAATAGAACAGCAATAACAAAAAATAAGTTAGAGTGTATTAGTGTGCAAGTCACATTTCCTTGCATCATTGATTTTAATTCACTTTGTTCTTAACAATGAGATTTATAGTCCTGAGGCTTAGATGATGAAAAGGGAGGGACTCGAATGAGAAGTTTCCTTACCATGCGTCAAGAGCTTAGCACAGTGCCTGGAATGTAGAGGGTGCTCAGTAAACATCCACAGAGGAATGTAGAAGGAAGGAGTGAACAAACTGGACCTGACGGCAAGAGGCCTGCGATCTAGAATGGACACTAATTTAAGCAGCTCTGTGTTTCTGAGTTGTTAGCTTTATTTCTCTATCTGAGAAATATAGTTTGGATTGGATGATAACACTCTTTAAATTTAGTATTTTCTTGTGTCAGGGACAAGTCCTTTTCTGTATGTTGTTGTTCAGCCAAGACTTTTTTAGAAATCTTTTTTAACAACGCTTTTGGTTACAGCTCTAAAAGTGCCCTTCAAGGGCTGCCTTTCAAACAGCACTAAATTTAAAAAAGTAAATAAAAATAAAAACAAACCTTTATACTTGAGACTATATTCTGGACATAGTAAATATCTTTCCAAAGTTTGAGGAATACTTTTTTATTAAATATAGTATTTTTATACCAGTATTTTCCTACACATTAGAATTTCTATACTAAATTTATCCCACCCTAACAGAAATAATTTTTAAAAGCAGAAACTTTTTTTCTACTGATAGAGTGAGACATTGCTAGGGTTTGAATGTTTGTGTCCCCCCAAATTCATATGTTGAAATCCTAACCCCAGGGTGATCATATTAGGTGGCAAGGCCTTTGGGAGGTGATAGGTCGTAAAGACAGAGCCCTCCTGAATGGGATCAGTGATCTTATAAAAGAGGCCTGAGGGAGCTAGCTTCATATTAGGTGGCAAGGCCTTTGGGAGGTGATAGGTCGTAAAGACAGAGCCCTCCTGAATTGGATCAGTGATCTTATAAAAGAGGCCTGAGGGAGCTAGATAGCCTCTTCCACCCTGTGAGGACACAGCAAGAAGGCACCCTATATAAACCAGAAAGCAGGCCTTCACCAGACACCAAATCGGCCATCACATTGATCTCCAGCCTCCAGAACAATGAGAAATAAATTTCTTTCGTTAATAAGCCACCCAGTTTATGGTATTTTGTTACAGCATCCCTGCTTGAACTAAGATAGAATATTAAATGACTGGTTTCCTGCTTGCATATTCTTGGGCCCTCATTTGTATTGCCATGAGCATAAGCAAGAGCAGTCCAGCTGTTGTAACTGCACTAGACACGGGGAGGCTGTCACTTACCAGCCACCAGTATCCAGCTTCTGCCCTGAGAGGTTAAGACCATCAGGGCTTATAATGATCTAGCCCAGTCAACTATTTTCCTGCCATAATTTGTTTTGTTTTGTTTTTCTAACCACCTTATTTTGAAAGAATTTCAGGCTTATCTGAAAATTACAAAAATAATACAATGAATTCCCATAAGCCATTCACCCAGATTCCCAAATTTAACACTTTACCATATTTGCTTTTCCATTATCACTCTATGTCTGTGAATAAATGTGTGTGTGCACATAGATTTTTCCTTGAAATATTTGGGAGGAAGTTGCAGACATGATATCATTACCTCTAAATACTTCAGTGTGTATTACCTTAAAATAACTACAGTACAATTATTAAAACCAGGGAATTAACATTTTTAAAAATTCATTGAAACATATTGATTATATATCATTATGGGGTACAGTTATATTTCAATACATGCATACAATGTGTGATGATCTATTCAGGGTAATCAGCATATTCATCATTGCAAAACTTCATCATTTCTTTGTGATGTGCACATTTGATCTCCTCTCTCTTCTAGTAATTTAGTAACATGCAGTAAATCATCAATAACTACAGATTCCAGGGTCAACTGTATGCCAATTGGACTTATTTTTCCTATCTAGCTGTGATTTTGTGTCCACTAATCGGCTTCTCACTATCCCCTTTCCACCTCCCCTTTCCTGCCTCTAGTAACCAAAGTTCTCTCTCCTTTTAACAGTTCAGCTTATTATTAATTTGGGTTTTTGTTTTGTTTTCTTTTCTTTTTTAGGTAAGCGAAGACATGTGGTATTTCTCTTTTTGTGCCTGGCTTATTTCATTTAACATAATTTTCTCCAAGTTCATCCATGTTGCTGTGAATGGCAGAATTTCATTCTTTTTTTATGGCTGAGTGGTATTTCATTGTGTATTTTCTTTACCCAATTATCTGTTGATGGACATTTAGGTTGATTCCATATCTTGGTTATTGTGAACAGAGCTGCAATAAACACAGGAGTACACGCTTCCCTTTGACATGATGCTTTCCATTCCTTTGGATATATACCCAGTAGTGGGATTGCTGGATTGTATGGTAGTTCTGTCTGTAGTTGTTTGAGAAGCCTCCATATTGTTTTCCATAATGGCTGTATTAGTTTACAATCCCACCAACAATGTATAAGGGTAGCAAATTAACATTTATTTATACAATACTATTATCTAATCTACAGACCTTTCTCAAATTTTGTCAATTGTCTCATTAATATTCCTCATAGAAAACATTTTAATTCCAGTCCGTGATTCAAACCAGAGCAAGACATGCATTTAGTTGCTATGTCTCTTTAGTTTCCTTTAATCTGGCGCAGTTACTCATATTACTTTGTCTTGCATGACCTTGACATCTTTGAATTATATGGGCCAGTTATTTTGTAGAAAACCCCACAGGTTACATTTGTGTGGTGATTCCTCAGAACTAGATTTAGGTTGTCATTCTTGGCAGGAGGACCCCAGAAGTGATGTGTGCCCTTCTCAGTGCATTATATCATGAGGCACATGGCGACTATTTGTCCCTTTACTGGTGATGTTTGATCACTTTTTAAAGGTGGTGTCAGCTGTTTCTCCACTGTAAAGTGACTGTTTTTTCCTTTATAATTAATACATATCTTGTGGAGAGATGCTTTGAGAGTGTGAAACTATCCTGTTTCACATCATACTTTCACTCACAAGTTTTAACATCAATTGATGATTGTTATCTGAAACAGTCATTATGGCTGCCAATTAATGATATTTTAATCCCATCATTCTTTCAAAGTTATTAGGTAGAATGCCATGTAATGAAGAGCTTCCTGTCTTCATTCATGCATTCATTCATTATAGATTCATGATGTCTTATTTTTTCTTTTTTTTTTTAACCACTACATCACCAGGGATGATTTCTTATTTTATTGCATGGGTATGTTTATTGTATGTATGTATCTATTAATGTCATTATTTATTTTGATTCTAAAATTGTCCCATATTTTACCAGTGGGAGCCCTTCAAACTGGATCTTATGTCTTTTTGACATGTCTCGTTATTCTTTGATGACTTTCTTCCTTTTTAGCACAAAAAGAGGTTCCAGACCCATGTTGTAATTTCCTTGCCTCAGCTCTGGAATTAGTCATATTTTTAAGGAATCTTTATGTTTTTAGTAGAAAACGGTATTTAGAAACCAAGCTGTGGGACATAGTGCTAATTGTTACTCGGCAGTATAGGCAATCTCAGGGAACAGAGCTGCTATAAAAATACATGTACACTCACACAAATCCATATCCATATTCATACCTTTATATATACTGTCATCTATTTCTTTATGTATTTCTATATATCTATTAAAAACCATAAAGTAATTCCAATTTAACACACCAGTTTGTTCTAGCCTTCCCTTTTCCATTATGTGTAACTCCCTTCCCTAACAGTGAATAATCTGGTTCTCTTTATCCACAGTATATTTACTTATTCATACAATCTTAAAGTATACACAAAATGTACTTTCAAAACTGCTCACCCTTACCCATGTGACAAACAAAATAATAGTAGTTTAGCATTTAGTTAGACGTCTTATTTTCTCTACTGTGCCTAAAGTTTCTTATCTTTCTTTTCAGTGTGGTTATGTTACTTATTTGAAATAAGTTGGGTACTTTAAGGCTTTTACCCCATGCTTGTTGACTTCATTTGTGTATGTTTTCAGCATGTGATACATTAAGACAATTCTAAAACCAGAACTATGAAAAGGTACACTCCCAGAGTGTCTCTTCCTCCTCCTTCCTATCCTGTTCCATCTCCACCCACCCCTGCAGGTAGCAAATCTCATACACCTTTACACTTCCTTGTGTGAGTATTTTTTGCATATATTTGCAGATATTGCTTTCATTTTGCCCTTTGTTTCTTACATAAAGTGTAGCATACGGTATTAATTTCTAGGGCTTCTGTATCCAAGTACCACAAACTGCATGGCTTAAATGACAGAAACATATCGTCTCACAGTTCTGGAGGCTGAGTCTGAGGTCAGGGAGTCCGTAGGTGCCAGGGAAGGGTCTCTCTCCTGGTTGCTGGTAGCTCCTCAGCATGAGGCAGTACAACTCCAATCTTCACGTGGTTTTCTCTCTGTGCATGTCTGTGTCCAAATTTCCTCTTTGTATCAGGACACCAGTCATGTTGGATTGAGGGCCCACTCTACACCAGTATGACCTCATCACAACTAAATATATCTGCAATGACCCTAATTCCCAAAAAGGTCACTTTCGAAGTACTAGGGGCTAGGACTCCAATATATGAATTTTGAGGAAACAATTCAACCCATAACACAAACTATGAATACCCTTTTGTACTTTGTTTTTTTCCCATTTAACAATGTATCCTGTAAGTCATTCCATATCATTCATAGGAATGTTTCTTGTGTAGATATAAAACACTTTAGTCAATTGCTCTCTCATATAGAGCATTTAAACTGTTTCAAATATTTTGCAGTTACAAAGCAATGCTGCAATGAAAAAAACCTGTGTATATGTATTTTCATATTGATAGAAGAAAATTCTCAGGGTAAATTACTAGGAGTAGGATTGGTGGGTCAAAAAGCAAATGCATGTGTAGTTTTGCGAGATATTACCAAACTCCCAAACTCTTCTGCGAAAGGCTGTAAATTTTTAAATTTCCATCATCATTGTATACGAGTGACTCTATCCACAGCATTTCCAACAGATATATTGTCCAGTTTTGTTCATTTTTGACAATTTGACAGGAAAATAATATCCCACTGTAGTTTTAATTTGCATTTCTCTAATTATGAGTGAAGTTGAACATCTTTTCATAATTTAAGGATAATTTTGTATCTTTATTTTGTGAGTGGTCTGTTCATGTCTTTTGCCCATTTTTCTTTACTTTCTTTTTTTTTTTTTTTTTTTTTTGGTCTTTTTTACTGTTTTAAAGAAATATACTACGAATATTGTAAATATTTTTTCCATTTTATCAGTTACCTTTTGACTTTCTTTATGGTGTTTTTAATCATTCTCTCCCTGTATCTGGTTTTGAGTTATAGTGATATAGCCTTTTCCCTACACACAGGTTACAGAGGAATTCAGTCATGTTTTCTTCTAGAACTTACATATCCACA
Source organism: Galeopterus variegatus (assembly GCF_000696425.1). Lineage (NCBI taxonomy): Eukaryota > Metazoa > Chordata > Mammalia > Dermoptera > Cynocephalidae > Galeopterus > Galeopterus variegatus. The sequence continues at coordinate 472,858 of NW_007726860.1, read as the reverse complement.
TTTTTTTTTTACATTTAGTTTCCTGATTTTTTTTTTTTTTTTTTTTTTTTTTTTTTTTTTTTTTTGGTCTTTTTTACTGTTTTAAAGAAATATACTACGAATATTGTAAATATTTTTTCCATTTTATCAGTTACCTTTTGACTTTCTTTATGGTGTTTTTAATCATTCTCTCCCTGTATCTGGTTTTGAGTTATAGTGATATAGCCTTTTCCCTACACACAGGTTACAGAGGAATTCAGTCATGTTTTCTTCTATAACTTACATATCCACATTTTTTTTTTACATTTAGTTTCCTGATCATTTTTATTCTTTTTTGTATGGTATGAGATATTGACTTAATTTTATATTTTTCCCCATTAGTCAACCAACTTTTCTGGAGCATTTTGTTTAGAAATCCATCTTTGATCCAGTGATTTGAGATCCTCTGTCATACAAGGGATAATATAAATCTTTCCATGACTTTTATTTGTTTCCATGACTTTTTTGAAGTGCCCTAGTATACTAAATGTCCATACACTTGGACTTATTCTGGACCCTCACCACAATCTCCTGGTTTATCCAATCAAGCACCAGTACCACACTGTTTAATGACAGAGACTTCATATTATGTTTTATATCTGATAGGGTTAGTCCTCTGGTAGCTTTTTTTTGTTTCCATTGACTTCCTAATCTTACATTTGTTTTTCCAGACGTAAGCTTTAGCCATCAACTTGTCTAGCTCCTCAAAAGACTTGTTGGTATTCTTTATTAGGATTGCATTAAATTAAATTAGGAAGAACAAACATTATTATGATGTTAAGCACCCTATCCAAGAACAACGGATGTATTCCCATTTGTTCAAACCTACTTTTGTGTCTTTCAGGAGTGTTTTAAAGTTTTTTCTCATATAGGTTTTGCACATCTCTTGCTAAGTTTATTTTTTATTGTTCTTTTTGTAACTGGGTGTTCCTTTATCCATGTATCCTCTAACTGCATGCTACCTTTATTTCTAAATCCTTACTGAATTTGTTTATTATTTAAGTTAGTTTTATCAATGATTCTCAACAATTTTCCAGGTTTACTATCATATCATCTGCAATAGAAATAGTTTTACTTATTTTTAAATTCTTACGCTACTTACTGATTGATTTCTTATATCTAACTGCAGTGTCTAGTATCTTCAACATAAGGCTGAACAGTTGTGTAGATAGTGGGCATCCTTGCCTTCTTCTAGAAATGCCTCTAGTAAGATCTTGGCTTTAGAATGATCAGTACATGTATATGTATATATGTGTGCATATATTTATATTTATATATATAATTACATACAAGGGTACTTCAAAAAGTTTGCAGAAAAGTAGAATTAGAAGATAATATGAACCTTTCCATGAACTTTTTAAAGCCCCTATACAAAGAAATAATACATTTCTATGCTCTTGAATGTTTCCATCAGGAATGGGTACTTTTATTTAATATAATTATTGATACAATTGGGGTTAAATCTACCCTCTTATTATGTGCATTCTCCTGCTTGCTGTATTTTTCTCTCCTTTCTTTTAAAGGATTATACTTCATTATTTCATTTTCTCCTTTAGTATTTTGGTAGTTATGCAATCTTTAATTTCTTTATTGATTTCCCTAGGGACTATTAAATATATCCTTGATTTATCAAACTCTAATTAAAATGAGTACTGTTGCTTGTAACAGGATACCTGAAATTGGGTAATTTATAAAGAAAAAGAATTTATTTCTTACAGTTTCAGAGCCTGGGAAGTCCAAAGTCTGGGAGTACATCTGGTGAGGGCCTTGTTCTCAGTGGTGGCTCTACAGTGATGCAGGGTGTCACATGGCAAGAATGGCTGAGCAAGAAGGAGCTAACCTGCTCACTTGCTCTCCTTATAAAGCCATCAGAACCATGCCCATTACCACCCATTAAACCATCAACTTATTTTAACAGCACTGACTCCATTTTAAAAATGAGAGTTACAAATAAGTAGAAAAGCAAACCCCTATTTCAGTGTGCAAAACCCGTTGGTCTGCATGTGGGAACAGGGAAAAAAAGCCTGTAAGAGTTCATCTTTATTATAAGCTAACAAGGACGTGTTTAGATTCCAGGAGCAGGGAGCAGATGGACACCCAGACGGCTATAGTCTGGTCTGTGGGGAGGCTGAGCCAGCCACAAGCAGATTCCAGGAGCCGAGCCCCCATGGAGATGCTGAATCTGGGAACTGAACGACCCTGACAACAGAACAAAGAAAGAAACCTTGAGACACCATCTGGAACAGCAGGAGCAGTTTCAAGATAAGCAGCCAGAGATGGACTTGCTAACTCTGCATTCGATGACTGAGCCTAGCCAGCTAAATTGCAGAAGTCCTTCTCCCTCCTCCTTCCCCTTTCAATTCTCTGCCGGGACCCAGACTTGTAAAATGGTCTGTGGACTTTTTAGTCCCCCATCTTCTTGGTAAGCCTTTTTCCTTGACTCAACATCTCTTCTCTCAACTTATTGGCCAGTTGTACAGTGAGCAGTCAGACTTGGGTCTGGTAACATTATTACTCCATGAATAGATCAATCCATTCACTAGGGCTTGGTCCTCACAATCTAATCACCTCTTAAAGGCCCCACCTTTCAATTACCATAATAGGATTTGCCACCCTCTTAACACTGTTACAGTGGGGATTAATACATGAACTTTTGGGGGACACAATTCAATCCAAAGCAAGTATTTTTATTACTTCCTGTAAAAGAAAAGGACCTTAGAATACTTTAACTACATAAGATCCCTGACTGATATACCAATATAATCATGCATTATTGTTATAAATATACTGTATTTTAACCTCATAAGACTATTATTGTTTTATACAATCAATATTCATTCAGATTTACCCATATTTTTTTTTTTCCTTTTCATCTTTTTTCGTGACCGGTAACAGGATTGCAACCCTCGGTGTCGCACCCACACCGCGCTCAGCCAGTGAGCGGACCGGTCTCTATATGGGATCTGAACCCTCGGCGGGAGCGCCGCCGCGCTCCCAAGCGCCGCACTCAACCAAGTGCGCCACCGGGCCGGCCCAGATTTACCCATATTTTAACACTTTTTGTTATTTGTATTCCTTCTTGTATCTCCAAGCTTCTATTACAAGAAAACTATAACCGAAACTCCCCCATGGACATAGATGCAAAAATTCTAAATAAATTTTAGCAAACCAAATCTAACAAGATATTAAAGGGCTAATACAGGGTTGGCCAGTTACCTTAGTTGGTTAGAGCATGGTGTTGAAAACAGCAAGGTCAAGGGTTCAGATCCCCGGACGAGCCAGCCACCAAAAAAAAAAAAAAGTAAATAAATAAAGGGATAATACATCATGACCAAGTATTAACAAACTCACAACATAAATGTGAGAAATGCCTTCACCATCCAATGACAAAGGACAAACACGGAGATGAAGTGAGACTTTAATAATGGATTTGCAAGTCCATGTGTCTGTGAATGGGACAGGCATGTGAAAAAGGGCTGTAGTAAGCAATTTATTCCCTAGTAAGTCCCTCCCCCAGTTCCTCATTGGCTGAGAGTACTATGGGATGCACAATCTTCCCAGATGACGCATAAGATTTATTACCTGGATTTATTTACTCCTTGTAAGAAATTTCTTTGTCTGAGTGCTCAGGACAAGCCTGTAAAAAAGGCCTGCTAAAGCTCTGTGAAAGGAGAAACGCCAGGGAATGAAGAAAACAATTAGGGTTAGTAACTAATTACCATCTCAAGGAGAACTCTAATAGGCTGGACCAGTCAGACAACTTTTGGGCTGGGCCTGAATCAGTTAAAACACCCTCAGATAAGTCATTTCTGAAAATGAATCACTTAGATTATTTTCTTATATAAATATATCAGGTACTGTAGAAACTCAGTTGCAAAAAAATTAACAAACAGGCTACTTGGTTAAAAAGAGTGGATGCCTTATTTGACTAGTTCTGTAGTCTATTATAGTTGGTTTGGATCATGGGGACCCTGGCTAAGCAGTATACTCCACACTCTTCCTCATAGTCATAACAGTAGTCTCCCTGAAGTACTGTACCCTCTCAAAAAGCTTCAAATGTTTACATACAGCCACCTATTGAATGTCAAATGTTGCTGGAATGACAAAACTCAAAGAAATGCATGATGAGGACACCTTAACCTAAGAAGGACTCTCTCATCTAGGTGAGAGCCTGACCAAAAGGGGGGAAATGTTAAATAAAATTATAGGAGGCCACTGTTTGCACTAAGGTCCTGCATTAGGTCCCAACGGACAACATTAAAATTCACAATGGAGACACCCATGCTAAAAGCTCCATGTACCAAACTCAAACTAAGTTGATGACCTTCCAAGAAATCAGGAGACATAACAGCCAGTTTTCCAAACAGGCAAGTTTCAGTCTTCAATTGGCATGATAATGAATTTCCCTGTTTTAATCCTTAAACTGTTAAATTAAACTAAAAAATTTTGGCTTGGGAAAGCCCCCATACTCTCACTCTTGAGCTATTACATACAAATGGCATTCTAACTTAGCACATAAGCACATGAGCAAATTGGAACCCTAGCTTAGAAGTGTGTTTCTGTGATCATAGCTGAATCTCAGCCAATTGCAGGCAGTCAACTGTTCTGCACCTCCATCCCTTTTTCTGTACCCTTTACTTCCCTTTTTCTGTCTATAAATCTAATTGACCATGCATTTTCAGCCATGGTCCCTCTGAATCTGTTCTGACTGTAGGAGTTTTTTTTTTTTTTTCTTTTTTTGCTCAAATTAAACTTTGTTAAATTTAATTTGCCTAAATTTATTCTTCTAACACAACAAAAGGCAACCTGAAGTGACCTGACGTCAACCACTCAGTTATTTTTCTATTGCTCTGTCTCCCTGTCCCCACCTTACAAGGAAAGTAACTCTGAAATAATCAATCTGCCTTTGGTTCTTCGTTTCTGCTTTCTTCAGCTTTTTTTCTCTCTATAAAGTCAACCTCCTCTGCTAGACTCATTGTAACACTTAACCCTATTTCATGGCATGAAGTGTTGCTTGATTCTAGAATCACAAATAAAGCCAGTTGAGATCTTTAAACCAAATTTGTTGTAATTTTGCCTTTTGACACTGGTTAGCGGCTGATACAAGTTCCCAAACTAGGTCCAGTCTGATTCCAAAGTGGAACATGCACTAACCACTAGGTTGTAAAGACTTTTTCATGAAACTTGAGAAGAGAATATGTTCTCCAAGATGGAACATAAAGATGGTATTGAACTCACTGGCAAAGTTTTTACACATTGGACTCGTGTTTTAATAAACAGGGTCCTTTAACTGATCTGTGTTTCAGGGAGATTAAACAGGTAACTTTCACCAGCAGAGGAGCAAGACTGTCCCAGCTCTCCTGCCGTCCGGGGGAGCTGGGGTGCTGACCTGCCTAAGCTTCTGGCTTCCAGCAGGTGCACCCAGTGGAGGTCGGGGTCGGTGCCCGGGACGGCGGGGCCGGCATCCGCGGGCGGGAGCGCGGAGCACGGCAGGAAAGGGCCGCTCCGGAGCGCCAGGGCGCGCCCACTCAGGCCGGGGGCATCGTGATCTGGAATCTGCCAGCTGCGGAGCTTCAGGAGGGCCGCTGAGCGCGTGGATACCCCGCGGAGTCTGAGGTCGCGGGGTGGCCCAGGGCGCGGCCTGACCCTGCGCGCAGCCGCGCCGAGCAGAGGAGGGACGAGGGTCCAGCCCTGAGTGGCATCTCCGCGCGCTGACCACAGGTCACCGTTAACGAGACCGCATTGTGGCCGGGCTGAGGGTGACTTTAAAGTGTGAGAGTTCTAAGCGAAGTCAGACTCTGACGTCTCACGGAGCGTCCGTGAGCCCTGGTGAGGCGCTGGAAAGCGGATCAGTCACCTTACAAAACAAAAGGGTTTAACTCGGGCTTTACGGAACTTCCGATCTTGGAACTCCCTGGACAACAGGGATACTCGCCGCCCGGAGGAGCAGAGGCGCGGCAAGCGCGCGCAGGGGACGGGAAAGCGCGCGCAGGGGACCGGAAAGCGCATCCCGCGCATGCCCGGGGCCGCCCCGCCCCTTCCGCCCTCACACGCCCGGTGTCGCCTTTCCACTTCCTTCCGGCCCGCCGTCCGGAGCCGCTACCTGCGATGGCGACCTGCGGGGCCCCGCCGGTGCCCGTCCTCAAAGGTGAGGGTATCCCCCGCTGTCTGGGCGCGCGGAGCCGCCCTGCCTCGACAGCGGGTGGGTCGCGGGCGCGCTCAGGGGTGCTGCTGGGGGCAGCCCTCCGCTCGCTCCTGCCCCGGCTGCCTGTCCCCACTCCCGCCCTCCTGTCCCCACTCCCGCCCTCCTGTCACCCCCGGCCTGTCCGCTCCCCTCCACACGCGCACGCGGCGTGGACATCTGGAGACCGTGACCCCCCCGGGGTCGACCTGGACGCGGGGACGGCACTTCGTGGGGGGGCGGCTCGGAGAAAGACGGGCGCAGCCTGCCGGCGGGGACACGGCCGGGAAAGCGGCAGACTCAGTTTCCTCAAGGGCCTCGCGCATTTGAATGGCCGGATGGGCGGATTAGGAAAAGAAGTGCCGACTCTCCTGTTGTAATAACAGGAGCGGCCTTTTATTGAGGACTTATTGTGTGCGGGGCACCGCACTGAACGGTGCGGTATTACACCACCTGTAAAGCTGGTGGGGGAATTAAGGCGGAGGAGTCGAGGCACTTCTCCCGGCTAGTCAGTGCCCACAAGATTGGAGCATCTGCGCTGCCCTCCTAACCATTAGAGGAGTACAGTACTGCTCCCAGTTCCGCTCACCGTACACCTGTTAAGAGCTGAGAAAGATGGGAATAGTGACAGATGTGTTGCAGAGTTTGGCGTTGGAAAAGGGGCTCTGTATTGAGGGACCTGAAGTAGTATAAAACCTTATAGCTAAAAGACAAGACAGATGAGATGTGACTATTTTTCCATTGTTAGTAGTTCATTTAACCGGGCTTTCCTTTTGCTTTGCTTATGTTAATTTACCAATTGCACACCTGGAAAATTATTTTAGAACATCAGGTTTTGAGAATAAGGTAGTCGCTAGAACAAGGGTCCACAAGCTATTCCCCTTTCCCCCAGGCCAAATATAGCCTGCTGCCTGTTTTTGAAGGGCCTGCAGCAGAACATCAGGTTTTGAGAATAAGGTAGTCGCTAGAACAAGGGTCCACAAGCTATTCCCCTTCCCCCCAGGCCAAATATAGCCTGCTGCCTGTTTTTGAAGGGCCTGCAGTTAAGAATGTTTTTTATATTTTTAGGTTGTTAAAAAGAATGACAAAAATTACATCAAAGTCGAGTTTCCTTGCTTATGAAGTTTTATTGGAACAGTTATGTTGGTTCATTAACACAAATCCTATGGCTAGTTTTGTGCTATGACCTTGAAGCTGAGTAGTTGTGATAGGTATTGTATGGCCCACAGAGCCTAAAATGTTTACTGTCTGTCACTTTACAGAAGACAGACTCCTGCACTAGAAAAACTAAACCTAGTTTAAGAGTATGACTAAAATTGTTATTTGTTTGAAATTTTAAGAACCGTACATTGCACGAATACTATAATCAATAGGCTGTTAATAGAAGAAATTTTCAATATTCTTTTTACTATAAATAGAGCAAGAGAAAAATGTATTGGGCAAGGGATACTGGATGCTAATATCTTGTTTGCAGATGTCGTGGCCTATGTTGAAGTGTGGTCATCGAATGGAACAGAAAATTATTCAAAGACATTTGCAAACCAACTTGTGGATATGGGGGCAAAGGTAAGAAATTCATATTATTATTGATGTATATAATTGCACTCTGATATATAAAGAAATACATTTGCATTTTCTTATTTTGGGAATTGTTACTTAGAACATGAAAGACAGGCAATGAATAAGTGGTGAGGAAAAACAAAATATGAAGCATTTAGAATGGTAGGACTTACAGATCCTTGGTGTAGAAGGCATTGAGTGAGAAGGAGGAATCTAGGATGAAAACCTGTATTCTGAAATTGGTCCTGTGGGTGCGTGGTACTAAATCAAAAATGGTACTAATCAAAACAATGGATACAGGAAAAGGAACAGGTTTCTAAGTGAAAGGTTGTAAATTTGGGCACATTGAAAATACCTGATTTTGGATAGAGAAATCTGGAACTTGAGATAATTAAGCCTGTAGATAATCATTTTGGGGGTCAAGACCATAGGGGTCAGGTGAGACCGTGGAAGTGGATGTCGTCCCACTCGGGACATGGTTAGAATGACAAGTGCTGTAGGAGGAGCCCTGTTCAGTATTCAAGGGCAGGTGATAGGAGAAGGGACCCAAAGACAAAGATAGAGAAGAATGCCAGGAGAATGAGGAAAATAAGTGTGTAAGTCAAAGAAGAGAAGAATTTCAAAGGTGGAATTTTAAAATGCTGCAGTCTTCAAGAAAAATAAGATTGGCAGGTATACTTTAGATGTGAAAACTGTAAGCTTGTTGTTGAACTTTCAGTTCAGTTTTCAGTGAAATAGGTAAAGGGGATCCTAATTAGTCCAGGAATTATTGAGATATGAAGAAATGGAGGTAGTGAACTACTTTTTTAGGGAGTTCAGCTGTGAACACAGTGTATTTGTGTGTTTTTTGTCATTTGGGAGGGGCTGGCTGATAGGCTGAGTGTAAGGGATAAATTAAAATGGGTGAGCAGATCATTGAAGACAGGGCCAAGATTAGGGTGAGGCAAGAGAGGTGTCCAGGGCATAAAATTTAAGGGACACTCTCCCTTAGGCAGAGTGAGTGCGCCTGAATTTTACATCTTAAGGGCCTTGTTTGGCCTCCCTGGTCCCTGCCCTGAGTGGTAGATCAAAGGCTAAGAACAGACTGAGGTGGAAGACAGGAATCAGAATTTCGGAGTAGGCCCTACTTTTGCAGGAGAGGAGGCACACCCTATCTTGATATATTGGAATGTAGGAACTTTGAGGGAGTTTCTGTCTGATGATGTCTAAGAGTTACTTGGGATGAAGACAAGTTATTGTGGCTGAGAAAAAAGCCATTGAGCATGTGAATTGGCAAAATGGTTTTTGAGGGTCGTATTAAGATCTTGGAGCTTTATCTTTCTATTTTTCACCTTCTATTTTGAAAATTTTTAAAGAGAAAAACTGAAAGAATAATACAGTGAACAGAGATTTAACAGTTGCTAACATCTTAACATACTTGCTTTATTTTTATTTCTCTGTACAGTGTAAAGGGATTGGATCAATTTATATTTCTGCCCATGTATGAAAGTTTCCATTGCTTTACATGCTTGATTTTGTCAGTTTTTACTTTGAACAATTCTGATGTATTTCTGTCTCATTGTGGTTTGAATTTGCATTTTCCTGCACTTTTTCATGTATTTATTTTGAAGTGCCTATTCAAGCCTCCAGCTGATATTTCCATTGGGTTTTTCTTCTTGATTTGTAAGTAGTCTTTATATTTTAGAATTGACCCCATTGTCAGCCTTATGAATTGCCTTATTTCTGCTACTCTGTGGCTTCTTCTTTTCATCTTCTTAATGTTGTCTTTTGATGATAATTTTAATGTAATTTAATTTGTTATTTTTTCCTTCATGATAAACCTTTGTGTGTGTCTTATTTTCAAAACTTTCTACACCAAGGTTATGAAGATTTTCTGTTATCTTTTGGAAGCTTCATCCTTCTGTCTTTCACATTTAGATTTTTGGTACAGCTGGAATGGATTCTTGTAGACGATAGGAAATAATTGTTTTATTTTTTTCCATGTGAATATCCATTTGTCTTAACACCATTTGTTGAAAAGACTGTCCTTTACCCAAGCTGTAGTACTATCTTTGTCATAAATCAGGTATCCATATATGTTTCAATCTGTTTGGGGCTCTCTGTTTATTGGTCTGTTTTCTGTTCTCATTACAAAACCACCATGTCTTAATTACACTTCATAATAAATCTTCATAAGCCTTCCACTTTGTTCTCTAAGGTATCTAGGCTATACTTAGACTTTTGCCTTCCGGAATATATTTAGAATCAGTTTGTCAATTTACACTATTAAGCTTTCTAGGGATTGGATTCATACAATAGATCAGTATGAGAGTGCTGACATATGTTGAATCCTCCAATCCATGAACATGATAGGTGCCTTGTTGATTTAGGTTTCTTTAATTTCATTCAATAATGTTTTATAATTTTCTCTGATAATTTTTAATATTATAAATGGCATTTAAAACATTTTTTCTTACTGTTGTGGGTATATAGAAATGCAGTTAATTTTTTGCATATCCACCTGAAAACTTATCAGACTCATTTGTAAATTTTGTAGTTATTGAAAGAAAGTGAGCGGAAACGCTGGGTACCGATCAAGCTTTATTAAAGGAAAAGAATCTGCCAGGTTCAAAATAACAAATAACCATGGGAAGAGAGGGAAGAACTCAGAGAAATGCGTGCCAAGAGAAAAACTGTCTTTTTAAAATCTTTTATAGCCCTTGTGGTTTTAGGTCCCAACGTGGCTTTAGTCCTGTTCACTCTAACAGGCACATAACAGGTAAATTTTTGACACCATCAGTGTCCGAACATGCCTTTATTATACCATTACCTTTGATTGATATTTTAGCTGATTGTAAAATGCTAACACATACAATATTTTTCCTTGAAGGCATTTTTCCATTGTTTTTTAACTTCCGGACTGCTGTTGATACGTGAGATTATGTTGTCATTTCTCATTGTTTGAATGTGACTTATAGCTACCTTTTAACCCCCTTTACCCACTCCTTTAATATTTTTCTTTATTCCAGCTATGCTGAAATTTCATGACAGTGTGCTTGGTATGGCACAGTTTTCATTGTTTTGCTGGGCCTTGGGGGGAATTTTTTTCATCTAGGATGCATGTCATTTAATTTCAAAAATTTTTCTTTGATTATTTCTTTTATAATTTCTTCTCCATTTACTGTATTCCTTTATTTTTTTCAACTCTTGTTAAATGGCTGTTGGATATCGTGGTCTGAACTTCTGATGTTCTTATCTTTTATTTCCTACTATGTGTATCTTTTTGGTCTTGTTCTATTACCAAGATTTTCTCAACTTCATTGTCTAATATTTCTGCAGTTTATTTTTTTAACTTATGTCATCATTTTTAATTTCCAAGAGCTCTTTAGAATCCTTTATAAAAATAATCTTCTGATCTTATTGCATGAATACAGTATCTTCTGAAGATAGTGTTTTTAATTTTTATTAAATATGTGTTTATTATCTCTCTTTACTCTGAATTTCGTTTTTTAAATTATTTTATTTTTATTTTTTTCTATTTTTGGTATAGAAAGCTTTTGTTAAATGTCCTTAATTTAGGACTCAGGTACCACTTTTTCCATCTATTAAAAATATGGTGCTTTCTCTTGTCCTCTTTTTCGCTCTTGTTTCTTTATCCTTGTAGGGCTCGCACTCTTTTATTTCTTAGTAGCACTTCAGAGGTTTTTTGAGAGGGAGTAGAAATAAATACGTGTATGATACACCATTCTAATTGGAACAGATATGTTTTTAAACAACGTTAAGCATTCGTTAGAGTATTTCTCTGATAGATTGTGAGAAATGGAATTGCTGGGGTAGGGGTTTTGAACATTTTTATTTTGACAAATATCGAATAAAGTATCTTTCTGATTACTTTCACTTAAGAAATTGTGAGTGAGTAGTAATGTGCATTTTGTTTTTTGCATTTGTGTACAGGTTTCAAAAACTTTTAACAAGCAAGTAACTCACGTTGTATTCAAAGATGGATACCAGAGCACTTGGGACAAAGCTCAGAAGAGAGGGGTAAAGCTCGTTTCAGTGCTCTGGGTTGAAAAGTAAGTAGTTTCTCTTATTTTTTTCTTTATGTATCTGGTATTAGTAAAGTGTGGAGACATTTTCTACAGATCACAGAACCAGATAAAGTTTGATTTCAATTTTTCCCCTGCTTCTTACTCAGGCAAGTAATTTAATCCTTAAGCCTCAGTGTCTGCAGCTGAAAATTGGATATAATACCTAACTGCCTTGAGGCAAAAGCAGAAGGCCCTGGGCAAGGGTATGCTTGGTGTATTCAGGGAACAGTAAGGAATGTGAGGAAGCAGATTGTATTAGTCAGCTTGGGCTGCCATAGTAAAGTATCATAGGCTGAGGGTTTCAACACAGGATTTATTTCCTTACAATTTGGGAGGCTAGAAGTCCAAGATCAGTCTGTCTGCAGGGTTGGTTTCTCCCGAGGCCTCTTTCTTTGGCTTGTTAGATGGCCGTCTTCTCCCTATATCCTCACATGTTTTTTCCTCTGTGTCTGTCTGTGTGCTGATCTCCTCTTCTTATAAGGATATCAATCATATCGGATTAGGGCCTACACCAGTGACTTTATTTAAGCTAAATTACCTCTTTAAAGATTCTATGTCCAAATTCAGTTACATTCTGAGGTACTGGGGGTTAGGACAATTCAACCCATAATAAGGGTGGTGAAGGGGAAGCTTGGGTGGAAATTGAGGTCAGGTGGAGGGTGCCAGAATATGGAGGGCCTTGTAGGGTGTGAAGCCGAAGAGTAGTGTATGGAGAACGGAAGGCAAGGGCAGAAGTGGGGAGAGTAGTGAGTAGTCTTTTGGGTAATCTGGGCTGGACCAGGGTGCCAGCAGTGTGGTAGTGAAGATTGGTCAGATTCAGGATATATTTTTGAAGGTAGTGCCAAACTAGATTTCCTGAGAACTTAGATATGAGTTTTTAGAGAAAGAGAAGAGTCAAGAATGACTGATATTTTGGGTCTGAGGAACCAGAAAGGTGAATTTGCCATTTATTGAGATAGGGGGACCAGGTGTAGGGGTGGGAATCGGGAATTGCATTTAAGTATACTGAATTTGAGATGTTTTTTAGATTTCCCTGTGGAGGTGTCAGATAGGCAGTTATATATGAGTCTGGAATTCAAGGGAGAGGTTGGAGGTAAAAGCATGGGGGTCATTAGTGCACAGATGTTATTTAAACTGGACATGATAGTGAGTATAGGTAGAGAAAGGAAGAGGTTCCAGGACTGAGCACTTCTGGGTTTGTAGGTCAAGGAGGAACTGATGATGGAGACTAATGAACAGTAGCCAGTGAGGATGAGGTTCTAGAAGCCCAGTGAAGAAAGCTTTTCAAGGCAGTGGTAATGACCAATTGCAGCAAATAGGTTGAATAAAGGGAGTCTAAGAGATTACCACTGGAATTAGTAACATGGAGTTGCTGGGGATATTGACAAGCAGTTTTGGTGGATTCATGGGTGCAAGAGATAATTGGAGTAGGTATAACAGAAGTTAGGAGGAGAAGGATTGGAAACAGTGCATGTAAACTACTCTGATGGGGACAGAATTGGACAGTATCTGGAGGAGGAGGATGTGGATGGGAAAAGTCTTTTAAGAAAGGACAGATGACAGCATCCCTGGGTGCTGACAGAACTGATCCAGTGGAGAGGGAAAATTTGATGATGCCGAGGTGAGAGGAGACATTGGTTTGTGTAGGTGATATTAGGGGGCTGTGGGAATAGGCTGTAGTGGACACATGGGTTGGTTAGACAAGGTCAAGGACAGGAGGGAATGCAGAGTGTTCAGGAACAGTTGCTGTTAAGTGAGTAGATGTGGCAGTCAGCCCTTGTGGAAATTCTTTTAGTTGTTTCTACATTCTCTCAATGACAGGAACCAAGATTATCTTCTGAAAATGATAGTAGAGGAAAAGGTTTTATAGCTTTGAAGAGAACGCAAGAAGTAGTTGTCTAGGAATGGGGAGAGTGGGTGGATTAGGGAATATCGTAGAGTTACTCTTGGCAGGATTAAGGATAGCGGTTGTAAGTTAAATGTGAGCCCAGAGGAACAGGCCAGTTTTTTAATCCAGCAGCCTTCAAGCGAGAAGGAGGAAGAGTGTTAGATTTAACCAGGGGTTGGGATTTTGCTAGGTAACCACCATCAAGGGAGAGGAGCCGAGGGAGTTGAGGCATATGCACAGTAGTGATTGTAATGGTGGACCATGGAATCCAAGCTTGAGGGGAGGACATAAAGGGAGTGAAGGAGAGTAGAGAGATTGTTCAGTGAGCAGATCATAGCTCCTAGTTGGACTGAGGTATTGATAGGAGGATGTAGTTGTGGAATGTGGTGCTTGAAATGTATGTTGTGGAGCATACACTGAGAAAATGGGATCAAATCTATAATACCTACTCTCTTCACAGGGACCCCTTCCATCTTAGCCTTGAAGTAGTTCTTTATTCAACAGTAGCAAACAGCAAGTGCATACTAGGTGCTCCAGAGAAAATAGAATGAATATGACATAGCACCCTAAAGAATTCATAACCTAGGTGAGAGGGGCAAATAAAATGCCATGGGTGGGGCAGTCAGGGCCACTGTGACCACGACTCCAGGAGAACTCACACTATACAGCATCATCCTGGAGAAATTTACTTTGTCCCACAGAGTGTTGAATGGCCATGCCTTTCTGTTAATCTCTTTATATTAACAGGCTTTATTTTTGGGAAAATACATTTCTCTACACTTTCGCACAACACTTCTAACACTAGATGTGTGGGGTTTTCCATACTAAGGAATTCTCCAGCACTCTGAACACCAGCTGGGTGTCCTGCAGTTCAGTTCAATTCTGACAGTCTACCTGGAGATAGCTTCAGATTCCACAAATTAAGTTAAGGGCTTAGGCCCACAAGACTGCTTCCACCACAGATGCCAGTTGCAAGTCCAGGTATCTGGTACTTCTGACCAACCTGCTATAAATCAGGGGTTCTCATGACCCCTTCCTTGGGTTTCACACTTTGCTAGAACAGCTCACAGAACTCAGAGAAACATTTTCCTTACATTTACTGGTTTATTATAAAGGATACAGCTCAGGAATAGCTAGATCCAAGAGATGCATAGGACAAGGTATGGGGTGGTGGTTGTGCACTGAGCTTCTAACTCTTTCTACCTGCGCCACCTGCCCAGCACCTCCGCCCCTTCACCAACCCAGGAGCTCCTCAAATGTGCTTGTTCAAAAGTTTTTATAGAGCTTAATCTCCTTTCCCCCATCCCTTTCCTGGAGGTTGGTGGTTGGCAATATTCCAACCCTCTAATCCTCAAATCACTTGGTTTTTTTGGTGACTAGCCCCTCTTGGGCTATGTAGTCATCTCACTAGCATAAACACAGATGTTGTGAAAGGCGCTCATTTTGAATAACAAAACACACTCCTACCACTTAGAAATTTTCAAGGGTTTTAGGAGCTCTGTGACAGGAACCAGGAACAAAGACCAGATATATTTCATATTATACCACAATTTTTAGACTAGTTTTAAGTTCACAGCTAATTACAACTATAGTAAGAAGAAAACTATTTAATCTGGGTATAAAATTTTCTTTGGAATTTTCATCTGAAAATGCTTCTAGGAAATCTGTTTTGAATGTGTCAAAGAATTTTGTCAAATGACCCTGATGGTGTTCTTCTAACATATTTTTCTCCCTAATTAATTAGGTGTGAATGTATGTTCTTAGTTTCTTGAGTACATAGTACATATATGTACATTACGGGGTCATATGAAAACTGTATATTTAGCTTTTGAGGAACTGCCAAACTGTACTCCAAAGTAGCTGCACCATTTTATCTTTCCACCAGTGATGTATGAGGGATCTGATTTCTCTACATCCTCACTGACACTTGTTATCCCCGTATTTGATCATAGCCTTTATAGTGAGTGTGAAGTGGTATCTCACTACAGTTTTCGTTTGTATTTCCCTAATGATGTTGAACCGCTTTTTAGGGTTTTATTGGCTATTTGTTTATTTTCTTTAGAGAAATATCTATTCAAATACATTGCCCTGTTTTATTTTTAATTTATTTTTTTCATTGTACATGTTTATAGAGTACAGTTTGTTGCATCACTACATGCGTATATTCTGTCATGATCTAATCAGAATAGTCGGCTTATCTGTCATCTAAACATTTATCATTTCTTTGTGGTTATAACATTCAAGATCCTCTTTTCTAGCTATCTTGAAATGTACAATACAATATTTTTAGCTATTGTAACCCTAGATTACCAGAATTTAATTCTTCCTAACTATAACTTTGTAACTTTGTGCTGGTCTACCAACCTTTCCCTGTCCCCTCTCTCCTTTCCCTGCCTCTGTTAAACACTATTCTGTTCTATATTTCTTTTTTTCTCTTAAGTGACCTCTGATAATGGTATATATTTATGGAGTATAGTATGGTATTTGGGTACATTCGTACTGTGTGCAGTGACCCTGTCAGGGGGCTTAGTATATCCATCACCTCAAACATTTGTCACTTCTTCGTGTTAGGAATATTCAGCATCATCTCAACTAGCTATTCAAAGGCACACAGTACTTTGTTAACTGTAGTATCCTTGTATTACTATAGAACATTAGATCCCATTCTTCCTGTCTCTCGATTTTGTATCCACTGACCACCCTTTCTTCATCCCTCTTCCCCCTTCTCCCCACCCATCTCTAGTAACCACCATTCTATGTTCTACTTCTAAGAGATCAATTTTTTTAGCTTCCACGTATGAGTGAGAACATGTGGTATTCTCCCTCTGTGCCTGGCTGATTTCACTTAACATAATTTTCTCCAAGCTCATCCATATTGCTCCAAATGATAGAACCTCATTCTTTTTTTTATGGCTGAGTAATATTCCATTGTGTCTGTGTACCACGTTTTCTTTATCCAATCATCCGTTGAAGGACATTTAGATTGGTTCAAACTCGGCTGTTGTGAATAGAGCCACCATAAACATGGGAGTGCAGGTATCCCTTCAACTTGTTGATTTCCATTTCTCTGGATATAAATCCAGTAACTTTCCCAATTTTAAAAATTGGGCTATTTAACTTTTTGTTATTGAGTTGTAAGAGTTCTTTATATATTCTGGACAGTGAGATCCTTATCACACGTGTTATTTGCAGACATTTTCTCCCTTTCTTTGGGTTGTCTTTTCACTTTCTTAATAGTTTCCTTGAAAGTACAAAAGTTTTTAACTTTGATTAAGTCTAATTTATTTTTTCTTTTGTTGCTTGTACTTTAAATGTCACATCCAAGAAATCATTGCTAATCCCATGGAAGGAAGATTTGCACCTGTGCTTTCTTATAAGAGTTTTATAGTTTTATTTCTTACATTTAGTTCTGTGATCCTCTTTGAATTAATTTTTTTATATAGCATAAGGTAAGATTCCACCTTTATTCTTTTGCATATGGCTCTCTAGTAGTCCCAGCAATATTGAAGAGATTGTTTCTTTCCCATTAAATGGTCTTGGCACCCTTCTTGAAAATTGCTTGACCATAGATTAAGGCCATATGGTATGCCATTACCACACAATCTTCATTAGTGTAGCTTTGTAGTAAGTTTTGAAATTAGGAAGTGTGAGTCCTCCAACTTCATTTTTCTTTTTCAAGATTGTTTGTCTATTCTGAGTCCCTTTCATTTACATATGAATTTTAGGATCAGCTTGTCAATTTCTGCAAAAAAGAAAAAAAAAATCTGGGATTTGATTGTGTTGAGTCTGTAGGTTAATCAGGGTAATCGTATTAGTCAGTTTGTGTTGCTTATAACAAAATTACCTGAAACTGGGTAATTTCTAGAGAAACAGTATTTATTGCCTATGGTTTGAGAGGTTGGGAGGTCCACATTCCAGGGAACGTAGCTGGTGAGGGGACTCTCCAGCAATGCAGTGTGTCACATGACGAGAATGGTAGCACAGAGAGAGAGAGAGAGCTCCTCAGCGCTCTCCTTGTAAAGGTCTCAGAACCATGCCTACAACCACCGTTAAACCATCAGTTTATTAATCCATATACTAGGGAATGGTCCTCACAGTTGAATCACCTCTTCAAAGCCCCACCTTTCAGTTATCATAATAGGATTTCCCACCCTCAACAGTTACAGTGTGGATTTAGCTTCACACTGTTTGGGGGAACATTCAGTCCACTGCAGTAGTGTTGCCATATTAACCATATTTAATCTTCCATCCCATGAACATGGTATGCATTTTTATGTTTTTAGGTCTTTAATTTTATTTAATGATGTTTTATAGTTTTCAGTAAGTCTTAAACCCCCTAGGTTAAAGTTATTTCTAAATTTTTTTTCCAATTTTGTATAAATGGAATTTTCTTAATTTTACTTAATTGATGGTTGTCATATAGAAATGCAGCTGATTTTTATACATTGATATTAATATCTTGCAACTTTGCTGAACTTAACACTATTGCTCTAAGTGTTTTTGTGGTTCCGTTAGGATTTTCTATGTACATCATTGTGTAATTTGTAAGTAGAGATGATTTTACTTTTTTTCTTTTCAATCTGGTTGCTTTTTGCTTCTTTTTCTTATCTAATTGCCCTGCCTAGACCTCCTGCACAAAGTTGAATAGAGGAAGTGGTGAGAACGAACATTCTTGTCTCGTTCCTGGTCTTAATATAGTATTTCATTATTAAGTGTGACAATTAGCTGTGGGTGTTTTCTAGATGCCCTCTGTCAAGCTGAGGAAGTTCCCTTCTATTCCTAGTTTTGTTTTTGCTGTTTGGGGTTTTATTGGTTGTTTTTTAAATCATGAAAAGGTGTTAGATTCTGTCAACTGTTTTTTCTGCATCTATTGGTGAACAACACGTGGTTTTTTTCTTCACTCTGTTAGTGTCGTGTGAGCGGGTGATTTCGTAGGGTGAACTAACCTTGCATTCCTAGGATAAATAAATCCTGCTTGGTCATGTCGTATACTTTTTTTTCCCCCCATTGCTGGATTAGTTTGCTAGTATTTTTATTTGTTTAGCATCTATATTCATAAGGGATATTGGTCTGTAGTTTTTTTCTTAATGATTACTTCCTCTGATTTTGGTGTCAGGGCAATACTGGCATCATAGAGTAAGTTGGGATATATTCTTCAGTTTTTGAAGAGTTTCTAAGGATTGATGTTAATTCTTCTTTAAACATCTGGTAGAATTTACCAGTGAAGCCATCTGGGGCTGGCAGTCTTTGGTGGAAAGTTTTTGATTATTAACTCAAGCTTTTGTTATGGGCATATTCAGATGTTTTATCTCCTCTTGAGTCAGTTTCAGTTGTTTGTGTTCTTCTAGGATTTGTCCAGATCAACCAGGTTGTCTAATTTGTTGGTGTACAGTTGTTCATAGTACATCTTTTTATTTCTGTGAGGTCAGTAGTAATTCATTCTTGATTTTTGTAATCTCTCCCTTTTTTATCTTGGTCAGTCTAGCTAAAGGCTTGGTCAATTTTATAGATCTTTTCAAAGAACCAACTTTTGGTTTCATTGATTTTTTTTTCCCCCCTACTGTTTTTTATTCTCTAGTTCCACTATATTCTGTTATTCCCTTTCTTTGGGTTATTATTTGCTTCCTTTGGGTTCACTTTGCTCTTTCTCTTGTTTCTTTAGGTGGAAGATTAGATAATTGATTTTAAATCTATCTTCTTTTTCTATTATATGTTTGCAGTTATAAATTTCCTTCTAAGCACTGCTTTAGCTACATCTCATACGGTTTGGTAAGTTGTATTTTTCTTCACATTCATTTTCAAAGTATTTTCTAATTTTCCTTGTGACTTCTCCTTTGAGCCATTGGTTGTTTAGGAGTTTCTCGTTTAATTTCCACATATTTGTGAATTCGGAAAATTTTTTTGTTTGTTTTTGGTATTTCATTTAATTCTCTTGTGGGCGAAGAGCATATTTTATTTTATTTTAAACATTTAAAATTTGTTGTCTTAGGATCTAACATGGTGCATCCAGGACAATACTAAATGTGCACTTGAAAAAAATGTGTATTCTGTTGTTGGATGAAGTGTCCTGTGAATAGATGTCTGTTAGATCTACTTGGTTTATATGGTTTTTAAGTCTTCTGTTTTCTTCTTGATCCCTGTATAAGTTGTTCTGTTCCTGAAGGGGGCGGGTGATGAAGTCTCCAACTATTATTATTGAATTGTTTATTTTTCCCTTCAATTATGTCACCATAACACTTCTTTTAATGCTCATCAAATGGCAACAAATTCCCTGTATTTTTTCTTTATCTGAAAGTGTCTTTATTCCATTATAATTGGAGAATAATATTTTCCATGGATATTCAATTCCAGATTGACAGTTGCTTTTTTTCAGCCACTTAAAAGTGTTTTTTCCACAATCTCCTGTCCTTTTCTGTATTTCATGAGAAATCGGTAGTCATTTGCATCATTTCTCCATTGTGTGTAAGATGTCCTCTTTCTCTTGCTTCTTTCAGGATTTTTTCTTTCTCTTTGGAAGTTTCACTTAAGTGTCTGGGTATGGTGCTCTTTAATTTATTTCGTTTAGATTTCATTGAGCTTTTTGAACGTATTGTTATACAAGGGTACTTCAAAAAGTTCATGGATTCATATTTTTTAATTCTACTTTTTCCATGAACTTGTTGAAATACACTCGTATGTTTTTCTAAACATGATAAGTTTTTGGCCGTTATTTCCTCAAATATCTTTTCTGTCTCCTTTTCTCTTTTCTAGTTAGCTGTATATCTTCTAATTTGCTATATATCATGGATTGGTAAAGTTTTTCTGTATAGGGACGGATAGTAAATATTTTAGGTTTTGTGGACTATATGATCTCTGTTCAACTGGTCTACTCTCCAGTGTGAAAGGACCCCTAGGAAGTAGATGAACAAATGGCTGTGGCTGTGTTGCAGCTTTATGTACAAACCTAGCACAGACCAGGTAGTTGCCAGTCTTGCCTATGGAATACACATTTGAAATTTTTCCCCTTGTCTCCAGTGCTTTGGTTTTTGCTAAGTTTTTTGATCTTTTTTTTTTTCTCTCTCCAGATTGATCTGGTGGAACTCTCTACATTTATTGACACTTTTCTCCATCAACTCTGTTCTGCCATTAAGTTCATTTAGTACATTTATTTCAGATATTTTTCAGTTTTAACTTTTTCACTTGGTTCTTTTTTT
>NW_007726860.1:406897-451925 GCF_000696425.1 Galeopterus variegatus | reverse complement strand
ACACATTTGAAATTTTTCCCCTTGACTCCAGTGCTTTGGTTTTTGCTAAGTTTTTTGATCTTTTTTTTTTTCTCTCTCCAGATTGATCTGGTGGAACTCTCTACATTTATTGACACTTTTCTCCATCAACTCTGTTCTGCCATTAAGTTCATTTAGTACATTTATTTCAGATATTTTTCAGTTTTAACTTTTTCACTTGGTTCTTTTTTTTATATCTTTTCTCTTTTCATCTGAGATATCGTATCTTAGCTTAACCTATCTTTTATTATGATTATATTTTTCATTACGTTAATAAGTGTACTATTAATTGGTTGCTTTAATGATCTTGTCTGATAATTTTGGCATCTTGAGGTTAGCATTTGTTGATTTTTCTTTTTTCATGAGTGTGTGTCACATTTTCCTGGCTTTTCATATGGCAAATAATTTGGGGTTGTATTTTGGACCTGGTAAATGTTATGTAGACTCTGGATTCTTTTGTAATGCTGTAAAGAGTATTGATGTTTTTGTTTCAGCAAGCAGTTAACTATTTAGCCTTAAAATGCAGAGTATCATTTTAAGACCAGTGATGGGTATTTTCTTAGATTGGTTCAGTATTTTAAGCTTTAGCTGCAAGCTGATTTGTTTGTTTCATGTACATGTACTCCAGGGGTCAGCCAGAGACTTGGATTTTTATACTCAGAATTTGGGGTTCCTCTTCTTGGTCTTTTACTTCCTGAATCCTTATCTCGTTCTCTGGTGGCCCTAGTTGCCCACGCTCCTTCCCCTAGTTTCTTCAGCCAGAAAAACAGCAGGTTCTTCTGTTGGAGTCTGAGCTGCCCAGCAACAACATTCCCACAGAGATTGTGACTGCCTTTAGGGTACAGACATAGAAAATGTGGTAAAAACACAGATATTTTGCTTTTTAAAATTTTCCTGTTTTTCATGTTCCAAAGTTCTCAGGTAGTTGGTTATTTTTTTATTTTTGTATTTCTAGAAGGTATAGCTTATAGTTCATAGTATATTTGTTAAAGAGTTGGTTAGGAATAAACATAATTGTGTATTCTTTGTGAAGCATCTGATGTTAGTCTAATTCTTTTCCCCTTTCAAATTATTTGATCCTTTTACCTGGGGACCCTAAGGATTTTTTTTTCTTTAGAGTCTAATAGGTTTACTGTAATATGTTTTGGATTGATCATTCCAGTTCTGGATTGGCCTTTTCACAGATTCAGGTCTTTATTTTTGGAAGTTTTTTTGGATTATAGTTTTAAATATTGCTCTGTTGCATTGTTTTGGTTTACTACTTCTGAGGCTTCAATTATATGTGTGTTGGGCCTCCTTAGCTATCTTTTATTTTGACCATTTTGACTCTGACCCTTTTTACTTCTTTCTTGATTTTATTTTCATTTGTTTGTTTTTTCCTGATTTTCTTCATCATTCTTTATTAAATTTTTATTTGAATCTATTTACTCTTTGGCACCTTACAATTTAGCCTTCATCTCTGGCATGATTTAATCTTATTCTTTCTTGAGTTTAATCAACTCCTGTTTAGTTTCTCCTTATATTTTTTTGTTCTTAGTTTTTATGTTTGTTTATGATTCAAGAAGTGTATCATTCATATATAAGTACACACACACACACATATACACATTCCAAATACTTGTTTGACAATGTTTGATTCAGGTGTGAGGGTTGTGTTACATTCTTTTTCAGCTTTGTGTTTGTTTTTGTTGGGGGAGGGGATGGGGGGTGTTTCATGGTCTGGAATGATTTGGTTTGCATTTCTTTTTTTTTTTATTAAGACAGTTTTTCAATGGATATAGTCTGCCTTGTTCTATTCTCATTTATTTTATATACTGGCTTTCTGGTTTCAGGGTACCCTCTTCTGTCAGTTCTCCTGTATGGCACAGTTTCTTTTGTAGATGGTGGAGAGAGAGGGGAGGGGCAGTTTGTCGTCTTTGCCTTTTGTATCTGTAGGATCCTTCCTTAAATGTTTACCTCTTATTTCCCTTTTTTATTCATTACCGTTTCCACTCCCCCAGAATTGATGCTTTTCAGAGCCTGTCAGTTCTGGGCTTATCCCTGTCCAGGCCTCTTCCTGGAGCTGCTGCTGTGAACTGCTGGTGTTCTGGTTTTGGCAGTTAGTGGTGGACCTCCTCTTTCTGAGCCTTATGTTACCTGTGCTTCATCAGAGTCATCCAGGCCCCTCTACTCATTTTATGTATATTGAGCCTATTCTCCCATTTTCTGCATCCACAGACTTGCAGCTATATTGGAATTTGGATTATTTTTCTACTTATAGGTCATTTGAATTTGTGCTAGGGTCTGTCTCCATATCAGTGAGAGAGGAGGTCATGAGTGTCTTGTATTTTTCTTTCTTTCTTTTTTTCTTTTGTGGAAGCGGGGTGGGGGTTGGGGAAGATTCAAAATCAGGCCAGTGTTGTTTTCCTTCTCCCGCATCTCCTTACGGAGTTCATTAAAGTGACTTAATGATTTTTATCTCATAGTGGATCTTGGATCGATCTTTATCTCTGCTGTTACTCTATAGTCCAGACAACTGTCATGTCTTACCTCAATTACTGCAGCAGCCTTTTGCCTGTCTCTTTTTTTTGATTTTTTTCTGCATCAGCACATGTGACTCTTTTAACACATTTATCAATTTTATCCTTTGCACTGAGATAAAATGGCTTAGAATTAAGTGTTCTAGAGCAGGGAATGGCAAACGATGCTAAATTCAGCCTGCCACCCATATTTTCTTTGTTTTTTGATGGCCCATGAGCTAAGAATGGTTTTTACAGTTTTAAAAGGTTGCAAAAAAAAAAAAAAAATCAAAAGATGACTGTTTATAATATATTTAAATTGTATAAAGTTTGAATTTTAGTGTCTGTAAATAAAGTTATATTGGAACACAGCCATACTCACTTAATGATGTATTGTCAATAGCTTTTGTACTATAATTGCAGAATTTAGTAGTTTGACAGACACCATATGACCCGTATTCGCTATCTGGCCCATATACAAAAGAAGTTTGCTGACCTCTGGTCTAGAGCAATACATGATTGGTCTCCTCCTATCCCAGCCTTAGCTCTTATATGCATCTTCCAAGTAATCTGGTCTTCTCTCACCTCTCCAAGCAGGCCAAGCTCTTTTTTTCCTTTAGTTCTTGGCACATGCTACCTAATATTTTGTCCCCTTTATCTGATTCTTAACCCTGTCTTGTACTCAGTTCCTTCATACATGTCATATTTCAAGGTCACCTCAGAAGAGCCTTCTCTGTCACCAATCTACAGTAAAGCCCTCTTTGTTATTCTGTATTTTAACTCCTTATTTCCTTTCTGCACTATTAAAACTTATTTTGTTCATTTGTCTGTTGAATTAATCATGCATTTTGATCGTTCCATTATAATATAGATTCTAAGTGCAAATACCATGTGTGCCTTGTTTATGATTGTATTTTCAGTAAATATCTAACATATTCCTGGCTCATAGAAGATGCTTAATAAATATTTGTTCTAAAAAACAATGAACAAAGGAAACTTTACTAAAATGGCTTAGAAAGATCAGAGAAAATTTCAAAGGGGAAGTGACTTGAGCTACATTTAAAAGGTTGCATAGAAATGTGAAAGGAAGGGTACAGAAAAAAATAGACCTTTACTGAAAACTTGAAGTGGAGGTACATGGACAAGAATGTAAAACTGACTATTGGGTTCTTCTGTACTTAAATATTAGGTCTCTCCACTAATCCTGATACTGGGAATTCTCACTGGTAGTTTTTCTCCTGAGAGAAAAACTCATTGTTACAAATCATACTTATTCTTTATGCCCCTTATCAAATCTCTCCCATTCCCCCTTTCTCTCCCTCATCTAATAACCATAGATTTGTTCTCTCCATCTCATAGATTAACCATTCCTCTGTTGGTTTGTTGCCTAGATAATCTGTACAGTACTGAGACACGTGTGAGCTGCTGCTTCTTCTATTACTCTGGAGTGGGCTTTGTGGAGAGAGAGGACCTCTTTTTTTTTTTGGTCCCTGCTGGTGACTCCCCTTGTGTCAATGCAGTTGAGAATGTGGAGTGCCATCTGCATGGTGGATGTGACTGCTGCTATAGAGACTAGCTGCTTTTGCAGCAGCCATGGCAATTGTGGTGGCCTGCTGGTGACTCCCCTTGTGTCAATGCAGTTGAGAATGTGGTGTGCCATCTGCATTGTGGATGTGACTGCTGCTATAGAGACTAGCTGCTTTTGCAGCAGCCATGGCAATTGTGGTGGCTGTGGAGGGCTACCCGTGTGAAAATGGTGTTTTGGTGTACTCTTTACCTGGTTGCAGCTGGGTTCGGCCTCCCCTGGCTCCACGCCTCAGGACCCTGGTGGGGCCTTGGGGAAGTGGCAGCAGCTTGCCTAGTTGCAGCTGGGTTCAACTTCCCCCATCTACATGCCTTAGGGCCCCAGTCCATGAGCTTTTTGAAGTACCCTGGTATATACTCCTTTAGTTAACAGGATCCTATTTTCATGTCTGCACATGGAGAAGTATGCCATTCTATCTAATATATGTGTACAATAATCTTTTGCAATAGAAGTCCAGTAATTTGTGTAACTGATCTGTCGAGGTGATGAATATGAAGTTTTTTCACTTCTCTCTTTATTCTTTTTTTTTTTTTAATCAGAAATGGTATGACATTGAGCTTTTGCATACATTACTTTTTTGCAGATGTGTAAGTCTTTCCATAGGTTTAAATTCCAAACGTGAATTTTTAAGTTCAAAGGGTTGACATATTTAAATTTACGGTAGATGCTGCCAAATTACCTTCTGGAGAGAGTGTACTAATTTCCATTTTCTTTCTTTCTAATAGTGTAAAAGAATGCCCATTTCTCAGTACCTTTATTGTACTATGTTATCAATTTTTTAATCTTTCCTAATTTGTAGGTGAAAATAATAGTTTTCATTTGCATTTCTTTTATTTTTAGTAAGCTTGGACTTTCTTCAACAGAACAGAAATGTAAGAGCCAAACTGACCTTTATTTCATCTATTCTTCCTTTGCTAACTGCCATTGCTCGTTTCCACTGACAGTGTGAACATTAAATAAGGTCACTAGGTGTCACTAGAATCCCGTTTTGGTACGTTTTTCCTGGAAGTGTTCTTTTTAAGAGCAGACTAATAGACTGATAAAATTCTGATATTTCATTTGGACAGTAGAAACTTTTATATTGAAGAAAGAAACAATAAAGGTGAATGAAATAAAGGTCAGGTTGGCTCTTACCTCCGGGTTGTCTTGAAGAAAGTTTATCATAAAGTTAAATATTTTTAAACAATTGCAAACCAACAGACAAGTTGGAAATACAGTTCACAGGCTTTTGTGTTTACCTTTTTGAGAGTTGGTTGCTGACTTCCAGTCCATCATCCTCTGCATTTAGTGTTTCCTGTAGACAAGGGCATTTTGCTGCATAAGCACAGAACAACTGTCAATGTTAGGGAATTATGGATACCTTCCTACCTTGGAATTCTGAGAGTCCATTCCCATCTCACCAGTGGATTCAATAATGCATTTTACAGCAGCGGGTTCCACTTCTGCTCTTTTGCACTCTGGCACTGTTGCCCCGTCTTTCTTTGGCTTCTGTAATTTTGATTCTGTTGAAGATTACCAGTCAGTGATAGGTAGTGTCCCTCAGTTTGAGACTCTGATGTGTCCTCATGAGGTTACGTGGGTTCTGCCTCTTTTCTAGGAATGTCCTGGATGGATTGATGGATTCCTCAGGCGGTGCATGGTCTTGGGCTGTTGTGCTGGTGAGGTGCCCTTTGAGCACTTGTCCTGATGGTGTCTGCTAGTCTCCCACTGTGAAGGGAATGTGCTCCCCTTTGCAACTCATATGGCTTTTGAAGGGAGGTACTTTCAGCCTGTTCCTCATCACACTTTTCATGTATGTATGTATGTATGTATGCATGCATGTATGTGCGACAGATCTGTGTTTGGTCTTCATCCCCAGTTCCTGGCCCACATATCCTAAGTCCCTTGGAATTGCCTGATTTATAGTTGTGTCTTTTGTTGTAGTGAGGCCATTCTAAATGGGCCCCTAGATAGTTTTGGTGTCGGAGCTGGTTGCTAGAAAGACCAAGGTAGGATTAGAGAACTGGAACTTTTAGTGCCACTTCCAGACTTCTAGGAAGGGTAGAGAGGCTGGAGATTGAGTTCTTCACCAATGGCCAGTGGTTTATTTTACTCAGTCATGCCTCTGTAACGAAGCCTCCATAAAACCCCCTAAACGATGGGTTTCAGATAGCTTTTTGGTTGGTGAACATATCAAGGGGCTGGGGAGGAGGCGCGCTTGCTTGGTCATGGAGGCTCTGTGAAGTACCCCCATACCTTATCTTACACGTCCATGGGCACTGTCCCCTTCTTTGTACCTCTGACAGTGCATTCACACACATACCACAGATGTCGGCTCTTTGTGCCCTGAGTGGCTCCAGGACTGAACTGTTGAAGGGGAACAACGTGAGTTATTACCTGTTCGTATACGGAGGGCACATTGATAGGCATTGTCAGAGTGGTAGGAACTGAGATCGCAGAGCCCAAAATGTTCTTTTAAAGTTTGTTAACCCCATTTGCGTGATTAAAAGCTGTGTGTTAAAAGGGAAAGAGTTTTTTTAAACCTGCCAATTAAATTTTTCTGCCTGGTTTTACAGACTTTCATCACTCCTATATTGGTTAAAACACAAAGCAAAGCAATACACAAAACATGTACTGTTAACAATTAGTAAGGCTAGCTGATTAGCTCAGTTGGTTAGAGTGTGTTATTATAGCACCAAGGTCAAGGGTTCGGATCCCCATACCAGCCAGTTGCCAAAAACAAACAACAAACAGACAATCAAACAAACAAAAAAAAAACAATTAGCACATCAACCCAAACGTAAAAGGCTTATTTCCTATCTCAAGCAGCATAGTTTTATTAAGAAGACAAACTGAATATTCATGAATTACTAAGTGAATAATATAGAATAATGAGTTTCTTGTAGCTCTAGAGCAGTAATTCTCAACTCATGGTCCAAGGACCTCTGGGGCCTAGAGACCCTTTAAGGGTATCAGCAAGGTTGAGACTCTTTTCCATAATATTAATAAGGCAATATTTGCCTTTCTACTCTTACTCTCTCACAAGGGTGCAGTTCAGAGACCATATGACACATGCTGTCATAGCATATCAAATGCTGATGCAGATGGCAGAATCCAGCTATTATTCATTTGCAAAAATGTATAGCCATGCCACTTTTCTCCCTAATTTTTTTTCTTTGGAAAATATGGTATAGCAATATCTTCCATAAAAGCTATTGTAGAGTTTATTATTGTTATTTTTTAATGAATTAACAAATAAATATTTAAAGAATTGCTCAGTTTTAATTTCTGCTACAATCAATATCTATAAATATAATTCACATTAAAAAGCTTTTTGGAAATTTTTTAAGAGCATTAAGG
The DNA here is from genome assembly GCF_000696425.1 of Galeopterus variegatus. Taxonomy (NCBI): domain Eukaryota; kingdom Metazoa; phylum Chordata; class Mammalia; order Dermoptera; family Cynocephalidae; genus Galeopterus; species Galeopterus variegatus. The sequence continues at coordinate 444,485 of NW_007726860.1, read as the reverse complement.
AATTTTGAGTCTAAAAAGTTTGATACCCACTGCTTTAGAGTTTAGTTTTGTATCAGTGGTTTCTAACTATAGGCTGCCCCTCCCCCAGTACAGTCTCCTACTGCGAGTACTACTCTGTGCTAGCACATTTTTTCTCAATCATTGCTTTAGGGAGGTCCTCCAAATTGTCTTGTTCTTCCGTATTGTTGAAAGGAGTCCTGCTCCCACAGAAGGTCAGTACTTTACCATTGCCTTAGTTTTTGAAGTTAGCGGGTGAAGCAATGCGAATCAGAGAAGATTTCTTAGAGAAGTAACAGAATGGGGCTGGGTTGCAAATAATGGCTAAAATAGCTATGGTATCCACCTTTCAAAAGTGCTTTCACCGTGAGCTTACTACATGTTGTATGAATCGGTATTGAGATTGCTGAACATTTTTGTTGTTTTAAATATGTGAAAAAAGTGCCATTTCAACACTAAGAGTTTTCTTTACCTTGCTGTCATGGGTCTCTCTGTCCAAGGCTGTGCAGCATTTGGCAGTAGTTGAGAGAGAGAAAAGGCGGAGTCTTTCCTGCACCTCACTGTACAGTATATCTGAATTTCAGCACTGGCCAAAACACTTTGGGGTTAAAGCCATATTTCACTCTTGACAGAAGTATTTATGATAGAGCAAGACAAGTTTATTAGGATCTGATAAATTATTAAAGGAGGATCAGGGCCGGCCCGGTGGCGCACTGCTATAGTGCGCCACTTGGGAAGCGCGGCGGCGCTCCCGCCAAGGGTTCGGATCCCACGTACAGACTGGTTCCCGCTCACTGGCTGAGCAAGGCGCGGGGGCAGCGCCGAGGGTTGCGATCCCGTTGCTGGTCCTGGTCCGGTACGGGGGCGACACTGAGGGTTGCGATCCATTGCCGGACACGGAAAAAGACAAAAAAAGGAAAAAAAAAAAAAAAAAAAGGAGGATCACCACACCAATAATGTAAATAGTCCCTTTTTTTTTTATTCCAGAGGCTTTTATACCCTGGGTATGTACCTCAGTAAAATTCAGGATGGAGTTGGTCAGTCTTTTAATGGAAAGTCCAAGGGCTCTGCAGGAGGGCCAGGGCCAGTGGTGGAGGAGCAAGGGTCAGTGTGGCTGGGCAGAGTGGGTGAGGGTGTTGGAAGGAAATGAGGGCCTTCAGGAACCTGCAGTTCTTAGCTCAGTTTTCAAAAGGAATACTTAATAGAGTTGGTGATCAGGAAGTTTATTGCCTTAAAACTCTCCCAGTCTTTTTAAAAGTTTTGCATCTCCCCAATATATACATCTTCTAGTTTGAAGCTCAGTGAGCAGGGCAGAATGTTGTTTAATATTGTCCCTCCTGGGAAAGGTAGGCTGGGCCTTAGCTGCATTAGGCGTATAGAAAGTGGAACAGGTGCTGGCCTGGTGGCGCACTCGGTAGAGTGCGGCGCTTGGGAGCACGGCGGCGCTCCCGCCGAGGGTTCGGATCCCATATAGAGACCGGTCCACTCACTGGTTGAGCGTGGTGCGGGCGCGACACCGAGGGTTGCGATCCCATTGCCGGTCGCGGTACGGGCACGACACCGAGGGTTGCGATCCTGTTACTGGTCACGAAAAAAGACAAAAAGGAAAAAAAAAAAAAGAAAGTGGAACAGGATTTGGCTTCTAATGTGTGCATAAAGGAAAAGAGAGGGGGCTGGTGATCTTCAGAATGATTTAGTAGCAATAGATGAATCGCATTTCTAGGTGTCCTGTAATTTTTTTGTTGTTATTTGCTGTTCCCTCTTATATAGTTATTGAACTTCTTTCCTTTCCTAACCGCCTAATTCGAATAACTATCTGTTCTCTGACATCTTTCCAAGGAAGTAGCACTGTGTATTTCAAAGATGCCAGCTCTGGAGCCACAAAGACTGGAGCCCACTGGGGACTGTGGTGTATGGCCGCATATGCCCGGGCAAGTTACTAGCCTCTGGATGAGTGTCCTCCTGTAGCACCCAAACCTAATTTGTCACAGTTGGTTGCTGCAGTGCCTGGACCACAGTGGATGCTGCATCTCACACCCCCAGCTTTCATTCATCTTTGCTTTCTCTGTGCTCTCAGAGTGCTGTTATCCCAACTTCTCTGAGCCCCCTCCTCATGTTCTGCCTTATACCACAGGGAGGTACATGACTTGAACTATTCTGTCAGGATTGTGTGCTTTCAGGCTGGAACATTCACATAGGCAATTAATACACTTTTGCCCAATTGACTTATTGACTGGGTTTAAGAATAAAGTGGTGTTTTGGGTGGTTGGCATAGAGTAGAGAAAAAGCAGCAGGGTTGGTCCAGGTGAAGTTGAAAGATTGTCCTGATAACCAAACAGGAGCCTGTGGTCCCTAGCAAGTTTGTAGTTGGAGGTGCTGGAGTGAACTGTCTCCTGGAGGGAGAGCTCATCAGAGTAGGGCTATCTAAGGAGAAGGAAGCTGCTTTGGTTTCCACTGACTCTAAAGTAGCAGCAATTGGAAAATGAAGATGAAAAAGTTGGTTTTAATTAGGGCATCTTTGGAAACACTTTTCTTCTTGACCACTAGATAGGGAGACAGTGTTATCATTTTACATTTCTGAAGAAAAATATAAATCTAATTGGAAGATTTTTTTTGTCTACTCAGTAGATTTTGATTGGGTGCCTGGCAAATGTCGATTTTAATGTAGTAGCTTCAATATATTACTAGTTATGCTAAAGCACAAGTCATTTGCATACGTAGAATGACATTACCAGCATTAAGTGCCACTTATTTCTTCACTGTGAAAAATAATAGTTAAACCCAAAATGATTGAATTCAGCGAGTATGTCCCTATATATCTTTATATCTTATCACTCTGATAGATAAATAAGTGGAGACTTCATTCTCAAAAAGGACAGAACATGTCTTCTATAACTGTATCACCTGTGCCGGGTACACATTTTAATGGTTCGAATCAAGGCTTTCTCAAAACTACTAACTGTAAAGGATACTTACTAGTTTGTAAACTTTGGCAAATGATCCTCTGTGAGCCACAGTTTCCTTTGTTGCAGAATAGGAGAAAATGGTAATACTTACCAGTCAGGAGTCGCGTGAGACTCCTGAGCTGGCTGACCTTTATCATAATGATGATTATAATTTTAGTATGATATGTATGGTAATACACTCATCTAAGTTCTCTTCATCAATGTCTTCTAACCAGAAATGTTCCAAACACTTCCCCTTTTGTTATTTTGTTATTTGTGATAATGGTAAATAGGTAACATTTTGCTTGAATAAGGAGAAACTGCTAAAAACTGCTTAGGGTTAAAATTGGTAATTAAGGTGCCTTTAAAAAAAAGAGGTATACCTAAGAAACCTTTTTCTCCCCCATCTCTTTTACCCTTCCTGCTGGTTTCCCATCTCTTTCATTAGATCCAGTGTTTTATTCACCCCATAGTTGTAGGCTTTCTACAGACTTAGGTGGTTGGTTTATGTTTTCTTTTGTTTTTTTAATCAGCATTATAAAAACATGATTTACATAAAATAACATGTAACCATTTTAAGTGTACGGTTCACTGAATTTGATAAATGTATGTACCCATGTCATCACCACCACAACTAAAATAAGGAACATTTCGGGCTGGCCCGGTGGCGCACTGCTACAGTGCGCCGCTTGAGAGCGCAGCGGCGCTCCCGCCGAGGGTTCAGATCCCATATACAGACCGGTTCCCGCTCACTGGCTGAGCGAGGTGCGGGTGCAACACCGAGGGTTGCGATCCCGTTGCCAGTCCCGGTCCGGTACGGGCGCAACACTGAGGGTTGCGATCCATTGCCGGACACGAAAAAAGACAAAAAGGAAAAAAATAAATAAAAATAAAAAAATAAAATAAAATAAAATAAGGAACATTTTTATCACTCCAGAAAGTTTCTTTGTGTCCATTTGCAATCAGCTTCCCTGCCCCCACCCTACACCCCAGAACAGCCACTGGTCTGGTTTCTGTCACTAGAGATTAGTTTCTCCTATTCTAGGGTTTCATATAAATGGAATCATTCAGTATATACTATTTTGTGCTTGGTTGCTTTCACTCAGTGTGATGTTTTTGAGATTTATTCATGTTATGTATAGCAGTAGTTTCATTTTCTTTTTATAGCTAAATAGTATTCTATTGCATGCGTATACCACAGTGTGTTTATCCATTGACCAGTTGATGGACATTTGGGTAATTTCCAGTTTTGGGGTTATTATTAATAAAGTTGCCATGGACATTCATGTTTGTGTCTTTGTATGTTTCAGTTTCTCTTGGGTCATTACCCAAACATTTCCAAGGAGGTTGTGTCCTTTTACATTCATTCCTACCAGCAGTGTATGAGTGTTCCATTAATTCCATGTCTTCACCAGCATTCAGAATGTGTCCAGCTTTTGAATTTTAGCCATTCAGGATATATGTAATTGAGATCTCATGTGTTTATTTTTTATAACAGTGTTTTAAGATCTAATTCACATATTATACAATTTGGCTATTTAAAGTGATTTTAAGTATATGCACATAGTTGTGCATATACCATCAACACAATTTTAAAACATTTTCATCACCTCAAAATGAAATCTTGTACCTTTTAGCCATTATTCCCCATGCCCCCCAGTCCAGGGCAACCACTGATCTGCTTTCTGTCTCTATGGTTTTTCCTATTTTGGATATTTTATATAAACAGAATCATATAATATGTGGCCTTTGTGTCTGGCTTTTTTCTCTTAGCATAATGTTTTTAAGGTCATTTATGTTGTTTCATGTATCAGAATTGTATTCCTTTTTATGATCAAATAATGTTCGATTGTATGGATATGCACACACACATGTGTAAAGAGAGGAACCAAATATTACAAGGCTTATAGTGAAAAACAATGGTCCTTTTCTTGACCCATCCCCAATTCCTTTTCCCTAGATGTAGCCATTTCAGGAATATGTGGCTATTTTTGCAGCTACAAGTATTTGCTTACCTTTGTATTTCTAAATGCTTGGCCATACTGGTGTCTTGATTGTTCATTTTTAGACATTATCTAATGACCTTCTGATAGGGAGAATTTAGTGATAAGTGAGAACTTAGTTTTTAGCTAGCCTCCTTCCAGGGTACCCTGCTTCCACGTGCATGCATCTGCTATTTGCACAGACATTCAGTCTTTTTCCACTCTTTATTCCATGTACATGGTAAATTTTGGTTACATCACTAGTTATGTCTACATTATCAGGACTGTAAAAGTTGTGTTTAGAAGAATCTCAAAGTGTACTATGAATACATTTCCTTTCATGAAAAGCTCTTTACTCAGAGCTTGGCCTGGTGTCCTTAAGTCCAGAGCTTCTTGGGTTCCAGTGCTTCCACTTTGGTGGCAAGGGTGAGTGGGCACAGGAGAGTGGTCCAGGCAGCCTCTGCGTTCAGCGGCTGCCCACTCTTGCTTCACCTGGGCCTTGTTTGCCTGATTTGCTTGGAAGTTTGGGAAGAGAATCTGGTCACTCTTTGTGGACTGCTCACCCCTGCTGCCAACCTTGGGTTTCCTTTTTCTTTATTCATTTCCTTTTCAGTTCCCCAAATAGCTCTTATCTACTCTTTATTTTTGTCAACTTTTGTTATTTTGTTTTCCTTTACTGTCATTTTATTGAGGTTTGGGGGCAAGAGAAAAGCATGTGATCAGTCTAGACCAGATTTAAACAGAGGTCAAGAACTCTCCATTTTTATTGCCTGAGTATTCCTCAGTTAATTATTCCCCCAACCCCACCCCAGTCCCCCCTGCATTTGTTGAAATCTTTAGCATCTCCTCCCTGAGTTATTGCAGTAGCCCCTGACTCACCTCCTCTCCCTCAGTGTCATCATCCTGGAACCCATCCTTCAGGTGACCTGTTTATGGCCCCTCCCTCACACCATTCCGAAGGACCCAAGGATGGGGGTCCATGCTCATTAACTGGACAGATACTTCCCTCAGGAGGACCTGAATTCTTCTTTGTCTCTGGTCTCTTAACTCATTCCCTCAGTCATACTAATGGTGTATGTTTTCCCAAAAATATCATGCTGTCCACTCCATAGTGCATTTGTCTATGCTCTTCTTCCAGGTGGAAGATCTCTGTCCTCCCAAAGCTGTGTCCTCATCAGAATTGGTCTGTGATCATTTCTGAGCTAAAGCTTTTCTTGGCTCCTCTCGTATCCATTGTACTGTTTTTTGCTCTTCTTCTACCTGGTTGTACTTCTCTTGTTACAATTACTACATTGTATTCTTTTCTTAAAATATTTTTGCAAATTTCTTTTGTCTGGCTAAGTAGAAAACAGTTGTGTTCTCACATCTGCTTCTCCATTCTATTTATTGGGATGGCACAGGTCACTCAGCCTCTGAAAATTCCATTGTATAGTCATGAATGAGGAATGGAAAAGGAGAATGCCATGTTAGTATTGTTACAAAAGTAATTTTTTTTTTTTTTGTCTTTTTTCGTGACTGGCAACGGATTGCAACCCTCAGTGTTGCGCCCGTACCGGACCGGGACCGGCAACGGGATCACAACCCTCGGTGTTGCCCCCGCTCCTCGCTCATCCAGTGAGCGGCCAGTCTGTATGTGGGATCTGAACCCTCGGCAGGAGCGCCGCCACACTTCCCAAGCGGCGCACCGCAGCAGTGCGCCACCGGGCCGGCCCATTACAAAAGTAATTTTGACTTTGCATATCCTCGAAAGTGTGTGAGGATACGCCTGGGGTCTTCTGACCACACTGTGAGATTCGTTACCCTAGTTTAATTACTCTTGTCGTTTCCCATACCGTATAGACCATGCTATGCCATACATCCTGAAACCTCCTTTTTATTCTTTTGTGTGTTAGAGGGCTTTCTATATCAATACGGGTATATTCTTTTTTACTGCTCTGTATTTCAATTTTCTTTTCTAAAATCTATTTGCATATTATATGTTGAACAGTGATAGTCTTATGAAAGATATTTGGAGAGGTGAATAGGCAATAGATGGGTGAGATTATTCCATAAATACAGGAGTGATTGAAGGTGTTTGATCTGGGTTGGAGAGAGATGGGTAAATGTTTTAAGATTAATATTTCAGCAATATATGAGTGAATTAGAAGAGGAGAAACAATAGAACAGGAATTCACTTAGAAAATTAACAGTAATTGTTTGCATTGAGTAACTGAATGCTTAGAAGGAGATAATAGTCGAGAAATCCATATAGGAGGGACAAACAGTATAATGAGAGGAGAAATGGCAGGCAGTGAGGACAGACAGGTATGGAAGGAGGAAGCACAGCTCCCAGTAGCTGGAATCACACATCTCTCTCTTTGGGGTGCCGGTGGTGTCTTGACAGAAGCACACATAAATGACAACCAGTTTTGGAGGAAAGAGACACTCTCTGGCCTCAATTACTTTATGTACCCTCTAGCTCTAAATATTCTATTTTACAGTCTGCTTACTCTTATAATTTAATAGCATTTTCTTATACCTTTATGAATGCCATGGACTGATAATTTTGAAGTGTGATACAAGTCTAAAATTGTTGCACGAAAATTGTACTTCCTTTTCCTGCCTCTTGCCTTTATTCCTATACTTAAAAAACGCCATTTAGGGAAGATTTTGGAAAGTTTAATTTATATTGACTTTCGTATTTGGTATTCAGTGTACTTATTTTAAAAGAAATGTCTATTAAAATGACCTGTGCATGGATTTCTTAAATTGCTAATTTACACGTGCAATTTTATTGCTGTGTGAATATAATAGAAACAAATACTCATTAGTCTACTTCAATTTAATTATACAGATGCAGGACAGTTGGAATACACATTGATGAAACATTATTCCCTGCAGCTAATACTCGTGAACATTTATCAAGCCTAATTAAAAAAAAAGTAAGTATGTGATTTCAGTGTCGACAGCAGCAGCTATGAATTTATTCATTCCTATTTTTTATTCCTAGAAAACATAACCTTTAGAAATATACCCAAGAGTTGCTTTAAATATGCCATTGATGATGATTTTTTTTCACATAGCATTTTTTAGTGAATCATAGAGATTATTTTATCTTATGAATGCTTTGATGTAATTTGTTAGAAATGGAAGAGGCTTCAGTTGGGCAAGGAAAACTAAAGTTAGCCAAGAGATCAACAAACATTCAGGTGCTCTGGTCATTACTTTAGAATTCAATTTGTTACATCTGTCATAAAATGCCTTTGTTCTGTCTAGCCAAAAAATCTCATAAGTCTGAAGTAGATATATCCAAGCATGCAAAGTCACTTATTATAGAAATTTGCATTACATAGAAAGTTAAAGTCACTGCCTTCCTGTGAGATCTAACTCACATTTGAAATACATCCTTTCCAGGTATCTATCTATTTATTTATTTTATTTTATTTTATTTTTCTCTTTCACAGAGATTCTCTGTGAGAGAAGATTTAACAGCTTTCTCCAAACTGAATTAGATATATAAGAACTGTACATTTCCTATAGAATAAAGGAGAAATAGCTGTGGACTTCTCCACATTTTCTGGAAACAATAGATGATATACGTCCATTACCTTTTGTCTCAGACAAACCAGAGTTTGTCACTGCAGTGATGGATAAACTTACTTCAGTCTTCCTCCAGACCTTCTCATCTGATTGTAGGTGAAAAAGAGTGTACAGCAGAGTTTCTTGACTCTCTGTAACATGTTAAAATATGGTAAAACTACATTAATAATAAATGCATATTTTCAGTGTAAAGCATCTAGTAAACACAGATAAAGCAAACATCTCTCTTAATTTCCCTCCCTTCAAATAAACAGTTTCAATTTGCTGAGTATCTTTCAGGATGGGATGTCTCTGGGATAGGTGCATTACACGTTCATTCACACATTTATGCTTTACATGTATGGGACTCTGCTGTGTCGTGTGTGTTGTCTGGTGGGTTGCATTTCTTCTCCACTTAACAGTATTTTTTGATCGTTGCATGTCAGTAGATGTGCAGCTCTCCTCATTTTTCTGCGTTGTGTTACACAGTGCAAATGTGCCTTTCTTTTCATGCACTTTTATTTATTTTTTATTTTTTTCCTTTTTGTCTTTTTTACTGACCGGTAACGGGATCGCAACCCTCGGTGTCGCGCCCGTACCGGGGACCGGCAATGGGATCGCAACCCTCGGTGTTGCACCCGCACCGCGCTCAGCCAGTGAGCGGGAACCGGTCTCCACATGGGATCCGAACCCTCAGCAGGAGCGCCGCCGCGCTCCCAAGCGGCTCACTCTCCAGTGCGCCACTGGGCCGGCCCTCTTTTCATGCACTTTTAGATCATTGTCAGTTTTTGCTAAGTACATTACTTATGTGACATATTTGAGTTTATTTCTGTAAGTTGGATATCTAGAAGTAAAATGACTGGGTCAGGATTCGTACACGGTTTGATGTTTAACAGTTCCACCAGTAGTGTACAATAGTACCAGTTTCTTGACACACTGACCACTTCTGGGTATTATTAATCTTTTTCATTTTTCCCAATCTGAAGCATGAATAATTACTGCTCATTCACTTTAATTTTTACTTATGTCTTAAAACCTGCCCTTTTCTTCCCTTTTTCAAATGCAATTTCAAATTAAACATGACTGGAGACCCTAATTGTTTTGGATTCTTTGAGGAAGTTCCCTGCCTCTTTCCCCCTCACCCTTACTGCTGCTGCCTGAGTGACTTGCTTGCTGTTCCTCAAACATACTAGGCAGGTGTCTGTTTCAGAGCGATTGCATTATCTGTTCCCTTTATCTGGAACATGCTTCTCCCCAAAATCCATCCACATGACTCATTTTCCAACTTCCTAAGGGTTTGTGCAAATGTTGCTCTCTCCATGAAATCTACTCAGACCCCTTATTTGCAACAGCAGTTCCTTCCCACTTGTGCTGGCTATCCTGATCCCGCTTTTCCTTTTTATCTGTAGTACTTACTGTATCTTTCTTTTTTTTTTTTTCCTTTTTGTCTTTTTTTCGTGTCTGGCAACGGATCGCAACCCTCAGTGTCGCGCCCGTACCGGACCGGGACCGGCACGGGATCGCAACCCTCAGTGTTGAGCCCACACCTCGCTCAGCCAGTGAGCGGGAACCGGTCTGTATGTGGGATCCGAACCCTCGGCGGGAGCGCTGCCGCACTCCCAAGCGGCGCACTGTAGCAGTGCGCCACCGGGCCGGCCCCTTACTGTATCTTTCTAACACACTGTGATAATGGTAGCAGTTAGATAGGGTCCAGTTGCTCAAGAAGATTCACAGGACCCCTGTATAGCTAGGGCAGTTGTCAGACTCTTGCTGACATAGCCAAGTGTATTGCTGGGCTAGAGCTAGGGCTCAGAGACCCTTCAAACCCATTGTACAGACTGGGTCACAGACCCCTCACATGCCTGGCTGGGTCACCAGACCCCTCCCATGCAGATCCATGAGCTAGGTAATTGGGAAAGATCCCAGGAGCTGTTGGCAGAAGACACGAGCTCAGTCCTCAGCTTCCTCAGCAGCAGCAGCTTACAGATCCAGCAGCAGCTTACAGCAGCCTCTAGAAGCAGTGTTGGTGGCCTCCCAGAGGGTCCCGGTGGCCCTGGCAGCAACAGCTTGCAGCAACAGCCTCCAGCAGCAGTAGCAGCACCCCCAGGGCATCCCAGGGGAAGGGGGCACTGTGGATCAGAGCCATTTATCCTTTATACTTAAGTTCAGTAACCCAGGACACCTGGGTGTGAGTCAGACAACTCAGAAACACCTAGGTGCCCACATACATCTACATCAGACAATAACCAAGGAACACCTGGGCACACGTGCATATTTACATCACATGCTTGGCAAGATTCTGAACATCTGAGGGGCCCTGACCATTTTCCTTTACTTTCCCTACATCCCCTAAATAACAAGACTTTCAAATCTATAGAGCACCTCAGAACCTGGGAGTGTGAGGTGGAGCCTCTTGTACTCTGCTGGCCTTGTACCCACCTGACCCAGCCCCACTGGCAGAGCTCCCAGCAAATTGCTAATCTCAATGTTGACACGCTGGCACAAACTGCCCCCAAACTGTTTGGACCCATGATTACAAAATGACACTGTTAATTAATTATTTTTGACACTTATTTAGTGCATTTCATGTTGTGCAAGTACTTTAAGCAAAAACAGTGCAGGACTCTTCCAAGCCCATTGAAATTAACCTCCCAACACACATATGATATAATTTACTTATTTATTATGTTTATTTTCTGTCATTTCCTACTAGAGTACAAGCTTCATTTTGGCAAGGAACTTTTTAGGTTGTAAGACCAGTGCCTGCCACATAATAACATTTTTGTTAATGAATGAGCAAATAACTAACAGAACGAGATTCTGGATCAAGAACATAAGTGTAGACATTAACCTTGAATGGCTGAAAGTTCTTTCTCTTAGACGAGGAAAAAAGAAGATAGGCTGGGTACCCCTGTAAGCATATTTGGGCTGGTAGCTTCAACCTAAAAATCAAGAGATCTAGACAGAAGACTTTAAATTTTCTAGGATCCTTTAAGAGAGAGCTCAGGCATAGAAGTAGTAGTAGGTAAAATTGATGAAAAGTTAATTTTTTGTATTTGTGGTGGTGACTGGGCTAAACATGAGAAGTAAATGTGTAGTTTTCAGGAAAACCAAGTGGGAAAGGCTGTGAATGTGCAGTATGTTTTAAAAGAGGTGTTTTCCCCTTTCTGTCTGAGGATGGTAAGATTAGAAAGTTAACCTAAGACTTTCTTGTGGATATCAGCCTGGGATTTCATGTATTTGTGTATGTAGTTAGAGTTTTGGGATTTTATTGGCTGTACGGAGTTGTTGTGATTTAAAGATGATAAGGCAAGATTTAATAAATAATTTTTTTTCTTTGGTAGTTATAAAGTAACCTGAAACTGTAAAACACCTAGAAGGAAACATAGGGGAAACACTTTAGGTTGCAGGACTGGGCAAAAACTTTATGGAAAGACCCCAAAAGCACAGGCAACAAAAGAAAAAATAAACAAATGGGATTATATCAAACTAAAAAGCTTCTGCACAGTAAAGGAAACAACAGAGTGAAAAGACAACCTATGGAATGGGAGAAAATATTTGCAAACTATGCATCTGAAAAGAGATTAATATCCAGAATGTACAAGGAATTCAAACAACAGTAGAAAACAAATAATCCAACTAAAAAATGGGCAAAGGAGCTGAATAGACATTTCTCAAAGGAAAACGTAAAAGTGGCCAATAAGTACATGAAAAAAAGCTCAATATCACTAATCATCAGGGAAATGTAGATCAAAACCGCATTGAGATACCACTTCACCCCAGTTACACTGGCTGTTATCAAAAAGACAGAGAATGACAAATTCTGGCCAGGATGCTGAAAAGGGGGAACCCTTCTACACTGTTGGCAGGACTGTAAATTAGTGCAGCCATTAGGGCAACCTGAGACAACTACAGATAGAACTGCCATACAACCCAGCAATCCCACTGCTGGGTGTGTACCCAAAGGAATGGAAACCATCATGTGGAAGGGATACCTGCACTCCCATGTTTATCACAGTTCTATTTATAATAATCAAGAGTTGGAACCAACCTAAATGTCCATCGATGGATGACTGGATAAGGAAAATGTGGTATATATACACAATGGAATATTATTCTGTCATAAAAAAAGAATGAAATTCTGCCATTTGCAGCAGCATGGATGAACTTAGAGAAAATTATGTTAAGGGAAATAAGCCAGGCACAGAAAGAGAAATACCATATGTCCTCATTCATAAGTGGGAGCTAAAAAGTAGAGAGAAAGAGGAAGAAAGGAAGGAAGAACAAGGAGGAAGGGAGGGAAGGAAGGAAAAAAGGGGAAGATACGTTGAACTTGCAGGAGAGAACAGAACTGTGTTTGTTTAGAGGGAGGGATGGGGAAGGAGGTTAGGGAAAAATTGGTTAATGGACACAAAGAATGAATACGTTTTGTAATGATGAATATGCCACCTATCCTGATTTGATCATCACATATTGTACACAAATACTGGTGGTCAACTCTTTATCCCACAAATGTGTGTAATCAGTTATGTTTCAATTTTAAAAAGTCCAATTAAAAAAATTATAATTGCTTTTGTGTTTTATTACTCTGTCATGATTTGGGGGGGGGGAAGATGTGAGAATAGCAAAAAATGGAAAGAGACAAGTTTTGCAAAGAACTTTCATTGGAAACAGAATTCTGGTATCCTGAAAATGTCTCAGGAAACATAGTTACCTAGTGTGGAGCCTTTTATTCAGTCTTTTAAATTCCATCTGTTTTTTTTATAATTGCTCAAAAAGACAAATACCACATATTGTTCAAGAAACACCTCTTTAAGAAGTTTTTATTACTGATGTTATCAAAGATATCAGAAATACAGCTGAAAGAGCTTTTTTTTCCGTCTTAAACAATTGAAATATATTAATCATTATGCCCTTTTGCACAGCGTAAATGTATGCAGCCCAAAGATTTTATTCCTAAAACACCAGAAAATGATAAAAGACTTCAAAGGAAATTTGAGAAAATGGCGAAAGAGCTACAAAAGCAAAAAACAAATCTAGGTAAGCCAAGAAGTGTAATACAGTCCTTTGCATTTGTGTTCATGCACCTTGTTTAATTAGCCTGATGACCCCTGGCTTCCAGGATGCAGTAGCTAATGAAGACTGCAGTAGTTTTAGGCTAGGAAGGAGAAAACAAAATATAAGTAGCCTAATGGAGACTTGACTAGGAGCCATAGTAAAGCCATGCAGTTGATCTGATCAACCAGAGAGTCTTAATCATTCATCACATTGACGGAACTTTTTATTTTCAGGCATGACTCTTGAAGAAAAGCAAGCTTTTACTAATAAGCTTTATTGAAATAAATTCTTATTTATTTATTCTTTATACATAATACAGTATTTTTACCTAATACTTGGTCTTTTTGTTTTTTATTCTTTGTAGGCAAATGTTAGTGATACTCTTTTTATGATTAGAAAAATACTTCAGAATATCATGAAACTTTAAAGTACTTTGTGTCTTTTTGGTATTTCTCTTTTGTGCCTTTTTCATTGTCCTCTAAATCCAGTATTAAACATTAATCCTGACATGCCATTGCTATTAATATGCAGTTATGGTGACTAGATAATGTGTAGTGCATTATAGGAAGTGTTACTTTCTCTAGTTTTTTCTGTTTTAATCTATATTATTTATACTATCTCACAAATTCTCTACACTGTATTTTGAAATTATTCAAATAGAATTATGGAGCTTTATTTTAAATATGTGATAATCATGCAACAGAATTGAATAGAACATTTAGCCTGCACAGTGCTGGCACATAATTTTCCAAAAATATGTCCTTTATCATTAGTTTTTGTGCTTAGTCATCCCACTGCATCTCTTGGTTTGTGCTGGTCCTTTTCTCACAAACCCACAGTAATGGTCTGGTCTTAGCTACTCAAGCCAGAAACATGGAATTATCCTTGACATCTTTGTCTATACTAATACTAAAACCCATGAAGGACCCTGCTTCTAAAATGATTGCTTGACTCCTTCTATTTTTCTCCTTCTTAACTCTCCCATTCCAGGCCTGCATCCTCTCTCCTATACCATGCAACAGCTCCCTGACTGGGCTCTCCACTCCACTGTGTCTCCCTACAATCTATTACCATACTTCAGTCAGAATAATGTAAATCTCAAGTCAGATGGACCTCCCCCACCTGATTTATAGTTCCTTGGTGTCATCCAAAGGAAAAGTATTTAGGGTAAAATCCTGTATGTAACATGTCCTACAATCTGCTTACTAGGTCCTATATGATCTGGCCTCTTTCTCCAGCCTCAAATTAGTATTGCACCACTCTCCTATACTTTATGCTTTATACTTTTGTCACTTTGGCCCTTTTTCCTGTGTCTGAGATAATACATTTGAAAAGAATTTAACAAAATGGTAATGATAAAAAATTTTCTCTCTTCAGATCACATATGTATCTTATTACCTTTTAAAAGCTTGCAGATGTAAGGTATTGTTTTAATTAATGCATGTCTGTATATTGTCAGAACTATAGTAAGGGTTGTTCAGGCATAAGAATTGCAAAGGAAAAAATATAGAATGATTCTTGGGATTTTTTTTTTTGTATTGGGGTTGGTGGGTATCAAAGTCCAGAAGACCTCTTTGAGCATATGTGAGGTATGTTCCAGGAAAATGCACAACTCTGCACCCATACACAAGCAGCCCATAATTTTGTGGTTCAGGGACCACTCTGACCCCACTTCGTGCAGTCAAGTTTGTGTGTGGGTCTGTGAGTGTGTGTTGAGGCTGGGGGCGATGGTTAGTGGGGGCAGTTTCTGAAACCTGGGTAGAAACCACATTTAGGAACCAAATCCCATCTGACTTTACAACCTATTACCAGTTGTGTGATTCTGGGTAAGTTATTTAACTTCTGTGCCTTGGTTTCTTCATCTTTAAGTGGCAGTATTGGTACCTAATATGTTGGGTTTTGTGGGGGTTGGCTAGATGAGAAAATTCATGGATGGTGCTTAGCACAGTGCCTGGTGCATAGTAATTGCTCAACAAATGTTAGCCAGCAGCTGTGTGGAGGTGGTAGTTGTAGAAGATTAGTAGGATTATTTAATGACATTGAAAGAAAAGAGGAGGATTGTGGGGGTAGGGGGTGGGCGTTCCTTACAAAGAATCATATTGTTGAACTATGAAGACATTTTTTGGAGCTTAAAGTTGAATTTTTTTTAATTTTCAGATAATGATGTACCTGTTCTCTTATTTGAATCTAATGGCTCATTGATGTATGGTCCCACAATTAAAATTTATAGTAGTCACCAGAGCATAATGGAGAAGAGATTACAAGAGATGAAAGAGAAGAGGGAAAATCTTTCCCCTACCTGTAAGTGATTACAGTTTGTAAAATGAAAATTATGCGAATAGGTGAATAAATTATGGTGGAAATATTTTTTTTCTTTACCTAGATATCTTAGTTAATGTTTCTAACAGATTTTGACCTATTTCAGGGCAGACTTTGTTAATTAAACTTTTTTTCCAGAAAATCATGTGCTTCGTTAAGGTTTTTGAAGTGTAAAAGTTTGTAATCCTATTTGTTGTAGCTCCTTTGTGATTTCTAATATCTTTGGATTTTTTTCTTTTTTTTAAGTTTAAATAAATCATGTCTCTTAAAGAAATTTGCTTTCAATTAATAATGTATCTAATGGATCAGTTTTCATTTTTCTTGATTTAAATTTTTTAAATTCTTAAGTAATAATTGAGCACGTGTTAATAAAACATTTAACAGTATAGCTAATATTAAAAACTTATCTTGATTCTCACCTCATTCTACTCCTCTGCCCAGGGATAAACCTGTATTTTAAGTTAATGTGTTTTCTGGATCTTTTTCAGTACATCACATATCTATGTATGTATGGAAAAGATACAGGTTTGGTTTCTGTGTAGAGGCATAATTTCTTTTTTTTTTTTCCCCTGAGATGGATCATGGCATATGTATTATTTTCAACTTTCTTTTTTTACTTGAGTGTCCTAGAGGTTTTCTTCAGGCAAGTAGATGTGGAGTAACTTCTTTTCTTCTGAGATGTTGCAAAGTAGTCTATAGTTTTGATATTTTATCATCTGTCAGTGGGTTTTTTCCCTGGATTTTCCTTACTAGAAATCGTACTGCACTTTTCATTCTTTTTTGTCTTTTTCGTGACCGGTAAGGGGATCGCAACCCTTGGTGTGGTGTCGCCCGCACCGCGCTCAGCCAGTGAGCGCACCAGCCATTCCTATATAGGATCCAAACCCGTGGCGGGAGCGTCGCTGCACTCCCAGCGCCACACTCTCCCCAGTGCGCCATGGGCTCGGCCCTTATTCTTCTTTAACTAGTTGGTTTCATTGGTTTTTTTTTTTTATTTAACCATTTTCCTTTCTATGGACATAAGCTCCCCCCCCCATGCACGTACATAAGTCCTTATATTCCTATTTACTTCATGTATTTTAATAATATTAATTTATAAAAACAGGGTTTAAATTTTTTGATAGATATAATCAAATTACACTTCAAAAATCTGGACTGTTTTACTCTTCACAAACTGTTTATAAGAATGGCCATTTCTCCATCCTTGGAGAACTCAATGGCATTAGCCTTTAAGTCTTCTTCAATCCGAAGATTGAAAACTGGATTTCTTTGTTTAATTTGCTTTTGATTATTAGTGAGGTTGAATGTTTCTTCATCTTCTTGGCTGTGACTTACTGACTATACCTTTTAGTATGTTATTGACTGTTACCTCTGTGAATTTTATGGTTTTTGTCCATCTACCTATTCTGTTTTTCTTTTCTTTCTAATTTGTAAGAGCTTTCTTAATGTTAGATATGTAATCCGTCTTAAATTTATATTTGTATATTATATAAAATAGGCACCTGTGTCAGTTAGTTTTGGCTGCATATAAACTAAGAAATGCAAAAAACAATGACTTAAATTAGATGGAGTTGCTTTTTTCTGTCATGCTAAGTACAGAAGTAGGCAGTCAGGGCTGGAGTGGCTATTCCACAGTGTCTTTAAGAATCTAGGTTCCCATCTTTCTGTTTTGCCTTTCTTGGTCTTTGGTTTCCATTCCAAAATGTGTGTGCCTCCCAGTTGAGCCAGCTCCCTTTAAGAACCTTACCAAGCATCCCACTCAATATTCCTGCTTAGTTACATTGGTTGGGACTTAGTTGTACAGCAACTTCCGGTTGCAAGCAAGACCGAAATATACTCTTTAATGGGATGCATTGCCACACAAATAAAAGCAGAGTTCTGTTAAGAGGAAAGTGAGGATGGATGTTGAGGTAGGTAACTAGCAGAGTCCCAGATGGATATCCATAGTTTTTCAACAAGAAGTTATGTAGATAAACTAATTTGCTTTCAACTTTATTCCATTATGTTGCAGTGTTAATTCTGCCACTTAATTGCATCCAGCATATTTTAAAACTCAGAAGAAAATTTTATTTCTGTGCTTAACCTTTCTTATCTTGGTTTATTCTCTTTTTACACTTATTTGCTCAAGTTTTGTCAGAAACGTTTTGTTGTGAGTCTCTTTGAAAAATATCTTTGGATATGAGACCCAAACATTTCTTTTGTTTCTTATCTGTTGTATACAGCCTTGAAGATAATATTTATGACCATATTTGTTAAATCATTGATATCCTGGATGTTTTCTATAAAATTTCTAGGGTTTCTCAGCCTCAGCACTGTTGACATTTTGGGCTGGATAATTCTTTGTTGTGGGCACTGTCCTGTGCATGGCAGAATGTTTACCAGCATCCCTGGCCTCTCCCCACTATATACTAGTAACATACCTCACTCCGTCCCTGACTTGTGATATCCAAAAATGTTTCTAGCTCATTGAATGTGGCGGCAGCTTTGGGGGTTCATGTATGTTCTTTGCCAGCCAAGCTGGACTTACACACAGGCAATCATGTCTAAGGGACCTGCAGTTGGCATTGATCTTGGCACCACCTACTCATGTGTGGGTGTCTTCCAGCATGGGAAACTACAGATAATTGCCAATAATCAGGTGAACCAAACCACCCCAAGCTGTGTTGCCTTTACTTACACCAAATGATTGATCAGTGATGCTGCAATGAATCAAACTGCAGTGAACACAGCCAACACAGTTTTTGATGCAAAGTGTCTGGGCATAGTTTTGATGATGCTGTTTGTTGCCCAGTCCGATTTGAAGCATTGGCCCTGGATGGTGGTGAGTGATGCAGACAGACCAAAGGTCCAAGTAGAATACAAGGGAGAGACAAAAAATTTCTCTCCAGAGGCGGTAAAGGAAATTGCAGAAGCCTGCCTTAGGAAGACTGTTACCAATGCTGTGGTCACAGTGCCAGCTTACTTTAATGACTCTTGGCACCAGGCTACCAAAGATGCTGGAACTATTACTGGTCTTGATGTACTCAGAATTGTCAGAGAGCCAGCTGCTGCTACTATTGTTTATGGCTGAGACAAAAAGGTTGGAGCTGAAAAAATGTGCTGATTTTTGATTTAGGAGGTGGCACTTTTGATGTGTTAATCCACACTGTTGAGGATGGAGTCTTTGCAGTCAGATCTACACCTGGAGATACCCACTTAGTTGGATAAGACTGACAACCAAATGGTCAGACATTTTATTGCTAAGTTCAAGCACAAGCATAAGAATGACATCAGTGAGAACAAAAGAGCTGTCCAGTGCCTTCATCCTGCTTGTGAACATGCTAAGCATGCTCTGTCTTCCAGCACCCAGGCCAGAATTGTGATCAGTTCTCTCTATGAAGGAATCAACTTCTGTACCTCCATTACCCGGTCCCAATTTGAAGAATTGAATGCTGACCTCTTCCATGACACCCTGGACTCTATAGAGAAAGTCCTTCGGGATACCAAACTAGACAAAT
This sequence comes from Galeopterus variegatus, assembly GCF_000696425.1. NCBI lineage: Eukaryota > Metazoa > Chordata > Mammalia > Dermoptera > Cynocephalidae > Galeopterus > Galeopterus variegatus. The sequence goes on along the minus strand of NW_007726860.1, from coordinate 425,129 downwards.
CACAGATCCATGATATTGTCTTGGTGGGTCGTTTTACCCATGTCCCCAGGATTCAGAAGCTTCTACAAGACTTCTTCAACGGAAAAGAGCTGAATAAGAGCATCAACCCAGTCAGGCTGTTGCTTATGGTGCAACTGTCCAGGCAGTCATCCTGGCTAGGACAAATCTGAAAATGTTCAAGATTTGCTGCTCTTGGATGTTATTCCTCTTTCTCTTGGTATTTAAACTGTTAATAGGGTCATGATTGTCTTCATGAAGCGCGATACTACCATTCCTACCAAGCAGATACAGACCTTTGCTACCTGACAACCAGCCTGGTATGATCATTCAGGTTTATGAAGGTAAGCATGCCGTGACCAAGGATAACAACCTGCTTGGCAAATTTGAACTCACAGGCATACCTCCTGCACCCTATGGTGTTCCTCAGATTGAAGTCACTTTTGATATTGATGCCAGTGACATCCTCAGTGTCTCTGCTATAGATAAGAGTACAGGAAAAGAGGACAAGATTACCATCTAATGACAAGGGCCATTTGAGCAAGGGAGATGCTGAACAGAAGATCCAAGAAGCTGAAAAGTACAAAGCCGAAGATGAGAAGCAGACAGACAAGTTGTCATGCAACATGAAAGCAACTGTTGAAGATGGGAAACTTCAAGGCAAGACCAACAGTGAGGATAGACAGAAGATTCTTGGCAAGTGTAATGAAATCATCAACTGGCTTGATAAGAATCAGGCTGCAGAGAAGGAAGAATTTGAACATCATCAAAGAGCTGGAGACAGTCTGCAACCGCACCATCACCAAGCTGTACCAGAGTGCAGGAGGCATGCCAGGAGGAATGCCCATAAGCTTCCCTGGCGGGGGAGCTCTTTCGTCTGGTGGCGCTTCCTCAGGGCCGACCACTGAAGAGGTTCATTAAGCCAACTCAAGTATAGGTGTAGTATTGCTCCATGCAGTAAAGCACTGAAGGACCCAAATTTGTAGGAAATTCTGTGACAGTTCTGAAGTTGAGTTGCCATAGTAAATTACTGGGCAATCTCAGTACTTGAATATGGAACATATGCACAAGAAAAAGAAATAACATTGCAGTTTATAAGCACTGTATTGTAAATGGAAAATGCAGTGTCATGAAACTGTATTTAAAATGGGCACCCTAAAAAAAATGTCTCTAGACATTACCAAGTATATGCTGGAAGTACAAATTACTCCTGGTTGAGAACCACAGCTCTAGTTACAGAGGTAACTATTACGAGCATCGTTAAAGAAAAAACCATGATTATCAAAAAGGAGGGCTCACTGAAATCCATTTAACTTTGCTGCGCTTCTGATTAGGTTAGGCAAGTTGATGTTTCAAGACCCCTTCTAACTTGTATGATTCTCTTTTTTAGTAATATGATTTATTTTTATGATTCACATCATCTGTAATAGATTTGACTAAGAGTTTGTACTTATTGTTTTGTATATGCGGTATAAGGAATAAGTTGGTGTGTGTATCATATATAAGAGTAGAATGGGCGAACTTACTGTTGGTTCATCTGCAAAAAAATACTGAAGTTGTAGTTAATAAAATGTTTTCATTCTGTTTTCAGCTTCCCAAATGATTGAACACACTCATGATAATCCAGGTAACTCTTTCTGTGAAGCATCTTTGCACATTTTACATGATACTTTGTGTTCAGGTAAAATTATTATTTTCTTTGCTGAGATGTATTTAAGCTTTGGGAATGGTATGATTTTCTTAGTTAGAATTTCAGGTAGACATTTCTACTGAGTAAAACAATTGGAAATAGAACTCATAATTTTTTCCCTGAAATTCAGTATTGTAGTAGAATTAAGGTATGAGACATTGCATCAGTTAAACCTCCATTTTGTGTCCATTACCTGTGTTCTTCCTTTTTAAAATAGAACTTCAGTGATTTCTGTCAGAAAGTTGCAACACTTATGTTGCCTCCAGATCGTTTGGTTTTTATAAAACGGAGTTATTTCATTCATTCATCAAAGAAACTGAGCCCCTATTAGGGGATCCAGCACTGGGCTGGAGACTTCAGATTCCAAAATGAACAGAAAGTAGTGTCTGTTCTCTCGTAGTTGTTGGTGTAGTGAGAGGGGCAGATACACACATCACCACAGTGCAGTGTGATGCGTAATACTAAGAGGAGAGGACATGGCTAACTAGGCCTGGTGAGGTCAGTGGAAGGTTCACAGGGATAGTTACATCCTAGGTGGGTTTAGAAGGATGAATAGTGTTTACTCAGAGAGAGATGTGGAGGAAAGGCAAGGCCTAGCCATATAGAATAGCGTAGACTTTTCAGAAGATGGTAGTAGCTCAGCATTACTTTCAAGAAAAATATAAGCTAGGCTGGTTAGCTCACTTGGTTAGAGCATGGTGCTGATAACACCAGGGTCCAGGGTTTGATCCCTGTACTGGCCAGCAAAACAAACAAACAAATGTATAAGCCATATGGGAAGTCAAAACATTAAGGTCTACCAGATGGTTCACTTTTGAATATAAATATAATTCGAGGACTTCACAAGAAGTCAGGGAAGGTAAAGGTGAGCTGTATTAATTGGGGGAATGTTTTGTGGAAGACTAGGATTTGACCTAGACATTAAAGCAGTAATTCTTAAATTTTGAAATTCTTGACTTCCTGGAGAATTCAGTGATAAGCTATGGTTGCTCTTCCTGGGAAAGAGTGCACATGCATGTGGAAATTTGCATAATATTTTTAGAGGTTTGTTAACCCTCTTCCTCCCACCCCACCCTACCTGTATCCCATTAATATCATCAAAGCCCAGGTTACCTATTTTAAAATATTGGCCTTAAAGTTGTCCTTAAGTGGAAATGAGAAGAACAGAATATGGTCAATACTCTTAACTAAGAGCTGTGCTTAAAAAGTATTATTTTATTGGTTAACTGAAAATTATAATTCAAGCCATTTTTAAAAGTTAATTTTTTATTAATATTTTCTAGTTGAATCGTTTGCTGATGGTTTGCACTCATTTTCTGATGATCCTTGTGGAAACTCAGGATGTGGAAATCAGGAAAGGAAATTGGGAGGATCCATTAGTGAAATTAAAAGTGATATGTGTGTTTCTTCACCTGTATTGAAAACAAATAGTATGCGTTCATCAGCATCTTGCAGTTACCTCAATCAAGTAAGCCCTCAGAAGTCCATGAACAATCTTTCAAAGGAAGAAATAAATTGGCAAAGAGATACTGTAGGTGAAACAGTCACCCCTGACAAAAAGCAAGCTGAAGGTTTGTATAATGAGATGTTTGATGAGAAATACAGTGTGTCTCCTACATTATCTACAGCAAAAGGCTGCCTTTTGATACATTCAAGACACAACAGTTCTTCAACAAAGAGAAAAAGAACGTCAGAGGACTTACACTCATCTCCAGAAGAAAAACTAAAGCAAAAGAGGTACTGTAGGAAATCTATGATGCCAGGGTTGCTGCTGTTTAAGTCAGGGAATAGCTTGCAGCTCATGACCAGATCTACTGTTGAGACTCTTGATTATGGAGAGTCCTCATATGATGATTATTTTTCACCTGATAATCTTAGAGAAAGGAACTCAGGGAATCTTCTTCCTGAATCACAGCCGTCATCAAGCCCTGCTCAGTTCAGCAGCAGAAGAAGTCTTTCTAAGAGGGAGAGAACAATCATGTTAGAGATGTCTGATTTTTCCTGCATTGGTGAAAAACCCTTATCAGTCAGCATTACCAATTTAACAGCAAAAACCAGCTCCACTCCTCAGAAACCTGCAAACGATGAAGGCAATACAACTTTGCATTGCATGACTTGCGGGGAAACACCTGCCGCTGAAGAAACCCCAGGGGTTTGTAGACAGGCTGGCCCTCAGCAGAGAGAAGACACATGCCCAGATGGAAGCAACTTTTCTCCTACCATTGATGACCCTGCCCATCCAAAAGGACATCATGGCGATTTAACTCATTTGAAAGGAAACAGTAAAGAAACGAAAGAAAACGGAAAAAGCATGCAGAAAGAAGGTACCCCTTCAAAAATGTTGAATTTCTCTGAAGGTGATGAAGCACAAAGTGACTGTAAAAGAAACTTTGTAGATGGTTGTGAGGTGGAGAAATCTACAGAGGAAAAGGAGAACTTATCCAGTGGATATAGTGGAAGTATGTGAATCTCTTTTTCCGAATATCTTTGTTATACAAATATGTAATAATGCATACATATTTTAAATTTATCACATTTTTGTAATTTAAATTGTTTCCTGTGTTTTCCCTTTTTTTAAACTTAGAGAATGTATGTTTGATGTTTTCTTTTTTTTTTTTTTTGTCTTTTTTCCGTGTCCGGCAACGGATCGCAACCCTCAGTGTTGCCCCCGTACCGGACCGGGGACCGGCAACGGGATCGCAACCCTCGGTGTTGCTCCCGCGCCTCGCTCAGCCAGTGAGCGGGAACCGGTCTGTATGTGGGATCCGAACCCTCGGGCGGGAGCGCCGCCGCGCCTCCCAAGCGGCGCACTATCCAGTGCGCCACCGGGCCGGCCCATGTTTGATGTTTTCTAATGATAAATTCTTTAGGAACAGATGACTTGCTGCCCTATGGAGTTTCTAGGCTTATTGATCAAATCCATTGTTAGGAATACATTTTTCTAAGCTTTTTCCTTCTTAACAGGTCAGAAGAACAAGTGATACCTAGTATGAATAATTGACTAGAGCAAATGCCTTTTCCTTGTTCCATTATAGTCTCTCTCACCTTATAACGTGATTGTTGTGTAAAGATGCATACTAATAGACGATGTTTTTTAAAAATCTAGGTTCATTATAGTGAGGCTGTTTATTTTAGAAGGGAAATTAAGGTAGCATAAGCCATTGATTCTATCAAGAAAGAGGAGGTAAATTTGGAAATATGTTATCAATGTTTATTTTTGAAGAAATTTTGGACAATGTTAACTATAGTGAAATATTCTTAACTGTTATTTTTTTTCCTTCTTTTTTGGCACTTGGCCTGTAGGGGGATCTGAACCCTTGACCCTGGTGGTGTTAGCACTGTGCTCTAACCAACTGAGCTAACAGACCAGGTCTTCCAAAGAAATATTTTTTAAAACATTTTTGAGCAGTAAGAAGTTCATTTGTAACAGGCTTTGTTTGACTTCTACTTATTTTGTTTTAAGTATATATCATTTAAACAGATTTATTCCTATCTATAATTAATTGTAACCATAATAATAAATTATGTAATGAACAGCATAATAATGAACTAATTATAGCAAAAGTAGCAAGAGTAAAAAACATTTTCACCAAATTTACTATTTATCATTTCTCTACTCTTCAAATGGTTTTAACCACTTTTTCCAAGATGGAGAAGTCATGGGGGTTGAAATAATCACAGATGTATTACATGTCTTTTTCTTGAGGTTTAACTCCCCAGAATCATCTCACAAAAAATTAAAATAATTTTGTATATTTTAACCTATTATTTATATCTTATCTTTCTGAACATATATTAAATTTGGCTTAGTATGTGTTTTCAAAATATTTATTTTAAAGTTATATTGACCCTAAAGTTAATATAAAACAGTAGATATGTAGAATTGTTTTGGTTGTTAAGAATATCCTGTTCCGGGCCGGCCTGGTGGCGCACTGGATAGTGCGCCGCTTGGGAGCGCGGTGGCGCTCCCGCCGAGTGTTCGGATCCCATGTGGAGACCGGTTCCCGCTCACTGGCTGAGCGCAGTGCAGGTGCAACACTGAGGGTTGCGATCCCGTCACCGGTCAGTAAAAAAAGACAAAAAGGGAAAAAAAAAAAAAAGAATATCCTGTTCCTGAAGTTTATTTTCTCATTCTTCTTTGTTTTTATCTTGTGTATTTTTTAAGGTTTTGAATAATAACTTAATGACATGCAAATATAAATTAAGTGGGAAAAAGGTGGTTTCAAGCAGTGTGGCACAGCCTAAAGTTCCAGTGTTGTCTAGAGTGTGATAGTCCTTGGAAGCAGATGTACCTCTTGTTACAGGACTTGATCCAGTGTCTACAGCCCCCAAGGGTCTGGAGTAAGTAGAAGAGGATGAGGGACAGGTCCCAGTTGAGTGACTGGGACTTGGAGGAAGATTTCAGTGATCACATGATGTGGGCTTTCACACAATGGTGTACATACAGCAAGAGCCAGCCCTGGTATGACTCAGAAACATTCTGTATATCCTGATACAATGGAATCTTCTAGAGTCATCTGCCTTACTTGACGTCATTATGAAGAGACAGAAAAATCATTGCATTCTAAGATAGGAAAAGATGTTGCTTATCCAGAATCTAGTCCCTACCCCCCTTTTTTTTTAAATAATAAAATTAAGACTCATTGATGTTGTAAATGTCCGCTGTCAGCCCAACTGGGACTCAGGTAAACCAGCTCTCTTTGGAAATTTACCATAGTTAAAACCATAAAGTTTTCAGTTTAAGTGAAGGTTTCGTACCTGCTGAAATTGTGGAGCAGTAAAGACTGCTCTCTACATCAAACTGTACCTCTAAATCTTTTATGTTGAAATGCAAGTCATTTTTCAATTTTTGTTTTCAGTTCCGTTTTACTTGATGCTATTGTTGATATCTAAGATAATGTGTAATAAAGGGTTCAAGAATAAGTACAGAGAGATTCAGTAATCAGTATTAGAAGAACAGGAACTAAGGGGAGACCTAATTTTGTTTTTTAAAACAATCTTTAAAATCATAAAAAATTTTTTCTTTTTACATTTTTATTGTCTAATTTTATAATCAATACACATGTAACAAAGATTGCTAAAAAGAATAAAATTTTCCCATCTTATGCTCCTGACTTACTTCCTTTCATTAATTCACTTAATAACTGTTGAAAGTGAGCTGTGTACTTGTTATGCCCTTGGCACTCTTCTAGTGGGTGGGGAGATAACAGGGAATGAAACAACACATGGTGCCCCCCTCATAGAGGCTTTGTTCTACAGAGGAAGACAGACAGTAAGTGAATATGTAACATAGTGTCAGCCAGTGAGCAATATGTGATAAAAAGAAAAATAATGTGAGACATGAAAGTGGTGGTTAGAGGAGGCAGCCCAGGCATCTTCTCTGAGCAGGAGACATTATTACATCACAGGCCTGAGGGAGGTGGAGGAGGGAGCCTGCTAAAGCCATGTTTTAATTTTTAATCTGAGGTTAACAGCAAGTACAAATACCTTGAAGTTAAAAAAAAAAAAAACTTGCAGGAACAAGGAGGCCAGTGCATCAACAACTGGTTGAGCTGAAGGAAGATGGGTAGGAAAGGAGGTCAGAAGGTGGCCAGAAACCAGATCATTAGGTCCTTCAGTCCTTGATAAGGGGGCGGTGGTTTTAAGTGTGATGAGAAGTTATTGGTGATTTTGAACGGGGTAGTAACCAAATCTGATTTATGTTTTACGCGTAACCCTAGGTACTTTATGGAGAGCAAACAGTAGGTTAGAGTGTTTGTCTGCTAGAAGCAATCACTGTCAATAATTTAAGATTTCCTTCCAGACATCATCTGTATGTATGTGCATAGACATACAAATGCAAATAGATGTTTTAAGGGGATTTTCTGCATACATAGAATTATATTGTCCTTTTGCCTTAACATTTGTGTGGGCGTGTGTTTTCACTTAATATGTCATATTTATTTCCATGTTGGTATCAATAGATCTATTTCATTTTTTACTATAGTCTGTATCAGCAACATTTTTCTGTAATGGGTCAGATAATAAATATTTTAGGCTTTGTGGACCAAGAGGCCAAATCAAGGTATGTAGGCACTTATGTACATAATTAAATTACGTAATGAGCCTTTTCACAGAATTTTTGTTGATGGAGCTCAAAATAAAATTAAGTACAATTTTTTGTAATATAAGTTTACTCATGAGAAAGAAAGAATTCTCTTTGGGGAAGGAAGAATAACATTTTGTTTAATTGGGACTCAAATTGATTATTTCCATCCCCCAAATTGATTGCAAATGTTTATTAAGGCTGATATATAATAACTTTTTTTTGTAATAAGATTTTATGTATTTCTCCTTTGATAATGCCTTTTCACCCATGTAGGTACTGCCAAATACTGATATCATTCCCCAAGCAGTTGATTTTCATTGAGCATATTCATTGCTTAGAAAATGTTGATGGAATTATGTTTGGTTCTTCTGTTGATATGTGCCTTTCAGTATTAAAATGCAGATTATCCTTATCCTTAAAATGCAGATTAATCACTTCTAATTGAAGGTTAGGTAGAAGCTCCTCAGTTTTGCAAACTGGTGTTGAAATATGGAAATTCCCTTTACGTCTTGCATACAGTCTGAAAAACCCTGCTAGAATATTAGTTTGAGCTTAGGAAAAAGGTCCAGGCAAATTTGGGAATGGAGATCTTAATTGTTTGAACTTGTGACCGCACAGGACAGGAAGTATATAAAGCAGCTTGACGTTATTTATTTGTCCAAATAACTTCACACCTGCCCTCCGACACCACTTAACCGTAGCTCTTCAGATAACCACCTGAAGTCCATTTGAATTGCCAAGTAGATAAAGTCATTTGGTCATCCTGAGCTAGCACACAGTTTGCCCCTAGTTGCTTCTTACTAATGAAGAGGGCTGACATGGTTCTACTGGTGCCATGTGTCTATCAGCAAAACAGAAAGTCTTTTCCACACCCACACCCTCTCTTGTCCATTGGTTTAAAATAGATTTTCTTTGCTGTGCATGATGGAATTTTATGTTGGCACCCTGTACTTGTGAGTTGTGAACTACTGGAGCAATTTGGCCATGCCCAACTACTGGTTCTTTCTCATAGATAATAGTCACCAATTGTTGGAGAATAATAATGGTTAGCTGCTCTTCTACCAGCTACATCTACCAGTTCTTAATGAGGGCAAGTCTCAGACACACAGACATTTATTAAACAAACTTATTGGCAAGTCAGTATGCTGAAGTCCGAGTTCTCTATCCTTTAGTTGACTATCCTTACTTGATCTGAAAGATTTACAGGAGGCAGCTAATATTCTAGGGTTAAACCTACTGTCAGCATCAGGTCACCAGATACCCTGGACCCTGTAGTTTATCATGGGCCATTTAGGGATCAAGCCTTGGGTATTATCCCCAGGGATATTGACTATAGTATGTACTAGATTTTTATGCTCTATTTATTCATGGGGTCAGGGTGCCCCTGTTTAAATCTATCCTGTTTTCTTGAATCTATCCTGTTTTCTTGAATCCAGGAATTTAACCAATGAGAATCTATTTCTGACATCCATTATGCTGATTAACAAGCTGATGTGTCACCAGTTACAGCTCATTTCTATGTCTTGCCAGTTAGCAAAGCCTCTAATATTGGGCTGAAAGATTTATAGTTGTCTCTGGAGTGTGGTTAATGTGTTAGCTGGCCACTCCTGGAGTGTGCATTTTTGATGGGGCCAAACTAACACATTCTTCATATCATAGAGTCTATACTGAAGTATTTTAAACTACATTATAGCCATTATAATTCAATGTTGTTTTGTCTTAGTGCATTGATCTCTTAGTGATGGAAATGATAATGCCTGTGCTGACTTGGTTGGTGGTCACTGATCCTGGATTAAAGGAGTAATATGGTTCAAGATGAGGTTCATTTGGATTATAACTATTTAATTGATGGGAAATTATGGGCAAAAATGCTATAGTAATTATAAAAGGTACATTTTTATATGTATTTTGTTTATAATTCACAATCCTGAAGCAGGGAATTACTTTTGTAATTCCAAATTTGTTTTGCAGCAATGTGTGAAAGTTTAATAATCTTACTGATGTTTTTGATACAGTTCATTGAAATCATCAGAAGGTATATACCATTCTAAAAACGGAGTTAATTTAAAGTATTTTGTATGTGCTTTATTTAAGAACTAAACCCACCCAAGTGTAGACATTTAGCTATTCTTACATGATGTAAAATATTTTGTATATTCTGAATATTTTTTCATTTAAGAGGAAGTATGAATTACTTGGAGTTAATTTAAAGTATTTTGTATGTGCTTTATTTAAGAACTAAACCCACCCAAGTGTAGACATTTAGCTATTCTTATATGATGTAAAATATTTTGTATATTCTGAATATTTTTTCATTTAAGAGGAAGTATGAATTACTATATAGCAAATAAGTAGGTGTACATGTACATGTATTCTTTAAATATTTTTAAATGGAGTAATTATTGCACTTTCTGACAATTCAAATAATCCACAGTGTATTAAGAAGAGTGGTTTTCTCAGTGCTTTTCCCCACAGTCTGCCAGCCTCACTCACTGGGGCTGTAAAACAGGACACAATCTTTACAGCTCATTGTATGTTAGTAAGCCTTAACAGAAAGGCTGACCTCAAGGAAGGAAGGGTATTGACTATTTAACCAATTGATTAATTTGTTGATTGATTGATTGATTGATTTTATGAATCTAATATTTATTCTGCATCTATTATGTCCAAGGTATTCGAATAAACATAATTAGAGATAAGGTTAATGTAAAGATCTATCTTCTCTCAAGGAGTTTAGACAAGTAGGGAAATAGTCAAGATAATCTGTTTAGAAATATCAGGGAATTCAAAAGATGAGATTACTTCCAATGGGAAAGTTATATAGTATTAAAACTAACCTATATTGTTATATATTATTAGAACTGATTTACATATATAAATTCATATTTTAATTATCTCTACAATGATAAAGTATTCTACATTGTCTGTTGAAGACCAAGATTAGATTGTTTTCTTCATAATTAATAAAGTGTACTTGACATTTTAGCAAATGAATATGAGTACAGTCTCTTGTTAGCTGAGTTTTACTTATATAGAACCTTGAGTAACTTGTACATATCCTAAAGGTATATATGGAAAGGAGTTTTTTTCTAGGTGTCTTTTAAGGTTTCCCTAGTCTTAAGATTTTGTATTCTACGTTGTTATTAAATAATTCACTATTCTGATTTTTGGAACATATATAACATATATAACATTTTTGTTAAAAAATATATAAAGTGTTATATATGTTAAAATTATGGATGCTTAAATCAACCTTCAGAAGGTCTTTTAATTCTAACTCTTTCCAAGTGCCTTGTACAAATATTTATTGTTTAGATGTATTATTAGTATCGGTGTTACTAGTCTCAATTCCATGTCTTAGAAGTAGGAAAGTAGCATGTGCTGGAAGACAGATGTTGGAAATCAGAGTTTATCTTTGCGGCCCTGGCTCTAAGCAAAACTTTGACCCAGACCATGTTTCTCTTGTGGTTTTTTCAACATCCACTTCATCTCCCTACCTTTCTTAGTGTTTAAGTCACACATGTTTTTATGCTACCTTAGCCAGGTTCTGCCTCCAAAGTGGTTACAATTGAAATTTCATCCTTTCTTCCCTCAATATCAAAATTTTTTTTTTTTTTTTTTTGTCCTTTTCGAGACCGGCCGCACTGCACTCAGCCAGTGAGCGCACCGGCCATCCCTATATAGGATCCGAACCCACGGCAGGAGCGCTGCTGCGCTCCCAGTGCTGCACTCTCCCGAGTGCGCCACGGGCTCGGCCCTCAAAACTTTTTTCTTAATCTCACTTACCTCTGTTGAGTAGGTGAAGGTTGTGATTTAACTAATTCACACTGAGAGGTGAATGAGTGACCATTTTCTAACTTTCCTTGATGTGTTTATATTTTGATGATATTATTAACCCCCCAAATTTCTAAACGGTGAAATTTCAGGCTATATAACTTAATGATTAAAATTCTGGGGCTGTGACGTTCTTGTCTCTGTATTTGACCATTTTATGAAAACTAAGATAATCATGTGCATAATGAAGTTAGAATGAAAATTGGGAGTGACAGGAGTCTAAGATGTATGACTTTGCAAGGGAGATGGTTATTAACATTACTGTAGACTGAATTCTCCAAATTCAGATTTGAAACTCTAACCCATGATGGGATGGTATCTGGAGATAGGACCTTTGGGAGATAATTTGGTTTTGATAAGGTCATGAGGGTGGGGCTCTCATGATGTGATTAATTCCATTATAAAAAGATACAAAGAGACACCAGAGAGCTTGCTTCCACTCTCACTTTGACTATAGTAAGACTCAGTGAGAAGGCAGCTGTCTGCAAGCCAGGAAGAGATCCCTTACCAGAACCCAACCATGCTGGCACCCAGATCTCAAGACTTCCCAGCCTCCAGAACTGAGAATAAATTCTCATTGTTGAATTCACACAGTTTGTGGTATTTGTTATGGTAGCCCAAGCTGAATAAGACACATTTGTCAGGCTGGGCTATGTTGGAGGAAGAGCATAAAGTATATGCATACATTTTCTTGCATTACCAAATGGACAGCTGTGATGGTATAGAACCTTGTAACCTGACAGAAAAAATTGTTCTGCCACTGAGTTAAGTGAATTGCTTGGGATTGGGATAAACTGAAAGTTCTAAGTAGATCTCAAAGAGCAGGAGGTGCATAATGTTTATTTTAAAGACCTACAGTTTCCTGTTACCATTATGTGTGAATAAATGAAATTTTTATTTTTTGTTTTGCTTAAGTCGTATTAGAGTTCTAAGATCTTCAATCCACTTGAGTTTTAGGTGTTAAAAATGGACCAACAAGGCATGATGTTTTAGATGGCTCACGTGAAGGCTTTAAGGACCTCATCAAACTTCATGAGGATTCAAAAAAAAGTGAAAAAGGCAAAAAGGTCAGTGTGTGAAAATACTATTTTCAGCTTTCAAATGCTACTACATCGTAATGTTCTACTCTGGGTTAATGAAACAAGCTAGTCTATCCAAGTTGTGTTTTATTTTAAAAATTGGTTATGGATGAATGTTGGAAAACTCTCAGTATAATACTGACAGGATTGGTCTCATTCAGGACAGAGTTACTATTTATAGAGTGAGCTTTCTTGTACCACTTTGCCATGCATTTCTGGCTTATAAAAATGCCTACGCCTTCCCTCCAGCAGGGAATTTGGGTTGTGCCAGCATTTATTGCCGTTTTATAATCTCAATAAATATTTACTAGATAACTCAGTTGGTTAGAGTGCAGTATTAAATCACCAAGGTCAAGTGTTTGGATCCCCATACTGGCCAGCCACAAAAAAAAAAAAAAAGAAAGTGAGAATATTTACTAGGTAGGAGGTAGAAAATCCAAACATCTTTCATTTGTGAACTAATCAAGGTTTAGCCCCAAGCCATCAGAATGCAAGGTTTATATACTGACACTTTGGGGACATTCATTCCTTTGAGGCTTCAGCTTTAAAACCTAGCTCTTCTAAAAAAGTTGTCTTATACCAGGGCAGGTTTACATGGATAATGTGAGGAAGGTTTAAAATCCTTTGATCCTTCAGTATCTGCTCTCACTGGTTAAATTTAAAATTAGCCATTCGGCATTATTTTGTGCCTCATTTTTATGAGGCCAAGGAAGTATAATACAGTGAAACCTGAATTCAAAATCGTAGGGAAAAACTGTGCTGGTAAACAAGCAACAAATGAAAAGGATAGTAGATTCCAATCTGTGTTGGAGCATACAACTCATGATATTCAGGCCTGGACAGGTGAGCTGCTGCATTTTACCTGTGCAAGAGAAACATGACATCTTTGCTCCTTATGTTGGCAATGGTCAGACGTTTAAAATTACACAGATTCCATGAAAGTCTGTTGTAATTTGTAGAAACTTAGATTTCTTTACTGGTGTTTTCCTGTTTCTCTTGGGGAAAAAATGGAGCAAAACTGGAAAGGTAGAGCAGCAGATTTGCAGAGAGAAATTGCCAGGTCCCCATAACATATTAGTAGTATAACCGACACCAAGGCATTTGGCATCCTATTTTATAATTACAATTGATTATTCATGGGTCTGTTACAACCTTTTGGACCTTCCCAAAGGTATTGCCTCCCAGTGATTGTGCCCTTTGTAGAAAGCTGGTGACCCCTATGGCCGAGTTTATGTTTTTTTTTCCTGTTACCCGGTCTTCCTAAGTGCTCCATGGCCATTTGACCTATTTCCTTTAGGAATAAATGAAGAAAAAAGCCTTTTTGGTATTCGTTCAACCTGTGTTTGTAAGTGTCCACTGACCATTTTTCAGGTGCTGCTCCTGGGGTTGTATTTCTTGGCAGCTACTTCATCCTCTGCTTTAGATCTTTCGACTGTATCTTCTGCCCTCATAGATTTCTTAGGAAAGCAGTTGTATCTGCTCATCTCTATTGTTGCAGTAAGAGGTCTTATACCTGGCATTTTAAAAAATGCTCAATAAATATTGGTGAGTAATTTGTTACTAACCATAAAAATGCTCCATCTTGTCTGATCAAAAAGTGTGAGGTTTGACCTTCTTATTTGCCCACTATGGAAGTTAATTTTTCAGACGTTTGAACTTGCTGCCTGCTGCCTGGTGATTACCCTTGACCTGGGGGGGGTAGGTCTGTAGAAAAGCTGGGTTAGAGATATGCCTTTGGGGGGAATATGGTCCCTTGACCTGAGTGACTTCCCAGCATTTTCTATGGAGCAAGTGGTAAGTGCTATGTTAAGTGTGAGGTAGTATCATTGTCATGAATGGCAATAAAAAAAAAAAAGTAGTCAAGAGGAAAACAAATTACAAAGTAATATATACATACCTACTTATCTGCCTTCAACTGACATGCTCAGGAATAAAAATATTTTAAATTTAATTACCTAACATGTTCCAATTTGTTTTAACTCTTCTTTTAAAAATCATTTAAGGGTTGCAGGGAGGAGATGTGGTGTACTAACGGGTACAAAATTATCCTATCTACCCTAAGTGAATCATTGTGAAGTATCTGCGTATATTGAAACAACACACTGTACCCCACAAATGTACAAGTAAATGTTAAAATAAAATAAAAGTCATTTAAATGTATTAGTAAACTTTCACTCCTCATAATTTAGAATAACAAAATATTAGTGCTGAAAGGATTCATTACTTCTGGTTCTACATGAAGAATCACCTGAAGCACTTGTTAAATATGCAGATTCTTATAAAAATAAATAAATAAATATGCAGATTCTGTGGCCCTACTTGAGATCCTCTGGCCCAGCATCTCCCAGGTGGTGTTTGTGTAATAACAGTGAGCTGCCAACCAGCTTCTGACAGCCACCATTCCAGCACAATTCCCTTCTTTAAGAGGCAGGAAATAACACTCAGGGAGAGGAAACAATTCTTCTTAGGTATAATATCTTGCTGATAGCAGAAGGTTTTCTTTCTTTCATATAACATTCTTCCTGTTCCAGTCACCACACAGCCTTTTCTCTAAGGAATCAAGAACTTATAATTCCTCAAGGTGGTGCATCCCACCTGTGTTGGAATTACCTGGAGATCTAAAAAAAAATATGCAGTGCCTGGCTTATGCTTCCAGAAGTTCTGATGTCATTAATATGAGGTGCACCCTGACCATTAGGATTTTTTTAAACTCCTGAGGTGGTTCTAATGTGAACCAAAGTTTGGAAACCAAAATAATTTATCCCAGAAGTTTTGTTTGTTTCTAAACACTCCCATAGAATCTTGTTTCGTTGTTTAGACCCTTTAAAATTAAAGACAAAGGCTTAACATCCTGATTTGTTACCTTATGGGTTAAAAAGTGTTTTGGAAGCAAATTTAGAGAGCAGTGTAGAGAGACGAATAATCATGTTTATCATTTCACAGGTTGAAGGAGGAATAATACAAATTTCTTTACAGCTTTGATTTTAAAGATACAGCTTTGCAGTGGTTTGAGATCTTTTAATTGGTAGTGGCGGGAAGAGGAGTTGATATGTCGATATCATGTTGTAATGAGGCAACAAAACCGCTAAATTTGGTTTCCTGGTATTAAAAGTCTACTGCAGAATTGTAGAAGGATTGGGTTGGTGAATTAAATAGAAATTTCTGACCTGTGACTTAATAAATATAATGTTAGTCTTGAGGCTAATGTTAGTATCTCAATCATTTCCTTTTTTTCCACTGAAACTTCGCTTTTAACCTGTTTGTTTTTGTTCTTTCTTAAATTAGATAATCTGTTAAACTGAAATTGAGACTTTTTAACATAGTCATCTTTTTTTGTATAAATTTATGTTAAGGGATTAGATTTGATTAACCACAAAAATTGTTGCTATTTCCTAAAAAAAAAAATTGTAATTGAATTTTAATGTTGAAATAAGCATGTATGCAGGAAATACCTTTCATCAGTGAATACTTACATGCTGTTTCTGTAGTCATGAAAATGGTTTGAAACTCAGATATGTCATTGTCCCAATGATCTTTTTTTCCTCTTTAATCTGAAACTTGAAGTAGCACATACATGTAAGTCCTAACTGAACAGCCTTGAAGAACATGCCTGATGAGAGCTATTAATCCTAAATTCTGTGTGATATGAAGGTGCAGAGTGGAAGGCATGAAGGTTGGAAGGATGGGAAGGCATGGAGCCTGGGTAGAGTAGCACAGTCTTGACAGAAGGTGTGTCCTGGAAATGGGTATTGGAACCTACAAGAAAAGAGATGCTGAAGTCAGCCAGGCAGGTTCTGAGTATAGATTGTTGTCATCTTTGGCTTTCTGTAGTTTCCCTTAGATTGTTGTATCAGAGTTTTGTTTTTGTTGTTAGCTTGCTTGAGAGTCACAGGCTTTCCTCTCTTTGATCTGTTCTGGGAAATTCTCAGCTGTTATCTCTTTTGTCTGTTTTTTGTGCCTCCATTGCTGGGAATGTACTCATATGTATTATCCTTTGCGTCTATAGCCCATGCCTCCTGATTTTCCTATATTTCTTTCCTCCTGTATCTCTTTATTTCATTCTGGATATTTTCTATTGGTTTCATTTCCATTTTACCTTTTACTCTTTATAAGTCTGTTCTGATGCTAAACCTGCATGTTGAGTTTACATTTTATTGTATCTTTTAGTCCTTATAATTCTATTTGAATTTTTGAATCATTTCCAATTCTCTGCCAAAATTATTAATCTTGTCTTTTATTTCTTTGAGCATACTAGTCATATTTATTTTGAGATCTATACCTTATAACTCCATTTTGTGGCTCCCCTTAGTTTCTGATTTTATTATCTGTTGCTTCTCTTAATTTTCAGCCATATGTTCAATGTCTAGTATATCTGGTTAATTTTTATTTATTTTCCTGTCAGGATTGAGATGATTTGAAGTTGGGCTTCTGTCTCTGTGAGGCTAACTATCTTCAGGGGAATATGGGCTTCTAGGATGCAGGTTCTTTTCTGAGGGTTTCTTTTTCCATAACTCCCTGTCTTACCAGCTAGGTAGTGCTTTCAAATAGCTGGTCCTTATTTGTTTGCATCTTGTCCAGCCTTTCTAGTTGATCACAGTGAGGAGGTTGTTCCAAGCTACTTAGTCCACCTAATTGGAAATAATGGGTGAATTTTAATGGTCATTTAAAAAAAAGAAAACTTTTCTAAATACAGTTTTTGGCATAAATGCTTCTTTGAGAAAAGAGCAGTGAGAAACCAAGTCAACTAGAAGGATTTTTAAGATGAACTTTCAAGTCATTGTTTGCAAAAGACACACTAAACATCTAAAATGACATTAATTCAGTTTTTCTTGAAGAGTGAAAACAAATGAGATTCAATAAAGAATTGTAAGATCTCAGAGCTGTAGCTTCCATTAGAGAATTTTTGGTTTACTACCAGCTTTTAATGGGAAAAGTCACTCTAAATCAGTGGGAAAATGAGTCTTTTTTTTTTTTTTTTTCCTTTTTGTCTTTTTTCGTGTCCGGCAACGGATCGCAACCCTCGGTGCTGCGCCCACACCTCGCTCAGCCAGTGAGCGGGAACCAGTCTGTATGTGGGATCCGAACCCTCGGCGGGAGCGCCACCGCACTTCCAAGCGGCGCACTGTAGCAGTGCGCCACCGGGCTGGCCCTACCTCTGTAATCTTAGCTTCTAATATGTAGATCACTGACAAAGAAAGATGGTTATGTATCTTTTCAAAGGGAGAAATATAAAATGTTAAGACATCTGTTGACCTGTTTTCTTTGTTTTTTGTTGGATATTGTAAGACATAAAGCCTGAAGAAGCTAAATGGAAGATTAATGCTAGTACTCTGGTAAAAATACATGAATATGGGTTTGTTTGTTTGTTTTCTCTCCAAGGTATTTTGCTGTTTTGCTTATTTTACTACTTACAGGTTTTGTTGTTGTTGTTCAAAATATTGCTACCCTCAGCAAAAATTTTTTTTTTTTTTCCTTTTTTTATCTTTTTTTTTTTACTGACCGGTAACGGGATCGCAACCCTCGGTGTCGCACCCGTACCGGGGA